>NW_026067949.1:6145987-6175260 GCF_014885135.2 Alexandromys fortis
CCCTGGACCCAGCAATACCACTCTTGGGAATATACCCAAGAAAGGCCTTATCATACAACAAAAGTATATGCTCTACTATGTTTATAGCAGCATTGTTTGTAATAGCCAGAACCTGGAAACAACCTAGATGCCCTTCGGTGTTCTTTCTAAGGTAAGGGCCTGACTACACTCAGCATTCCCCGAAGACCCTTCATCAACCGTACTTGAATGCAGAACATTATAGATGAGAGACCTGTCAAATGCAGAACCTGACAGCTTTGATGCAGGGTCACAACTTAATCATCCGTGTGTCCAAATGCCATGCACTCACATTCTATAGTAGGTCATGTAGTAGGTCCTTAGTAGGAGGTACTAGTAAGAATTGCTTGCTGTTAATCAGTGTAGCCTCGTCACCTAGCAGACCATAGTTATCCAGGCATATGGTCCTGAATTCAACAGACACTGGGAGAATTAATGAATGAATTTTGAATGATAGAGAGCTGAAACAATCAACTATGAAGAAGTTTTGTTTGCCTATGTGTAATATATTTGATGAAATCAGGAGTTTTCTATTTTTAAGGTTTCTTCATCACATTCTTCCCATTGGTATTCTTTTCATAATCTAGAATCAAATATATAAATAAGAATTGTGTGAGGGGGTGGGAATCCATTCTTATTTCAGCAGTTTTGTTTTTAACCACTTGTTTGTTCCCTCTTGTTTCAGATGTGCTGGTTCCTGAGAGAACGCCAAACGTGCAATATCACAGAAACAGAAAGCGTCAAGTTTGATCATTTTGCTGATGACGCACCATGAGAATAACTGTAAAGGCAGCAGGTCTGTGCACGGCAGGAAACTCCCCCTGGGTGGCACAGATGTTCAGAGAATCCTAGAGTGTAAGGATGAGTGTCTGCTCAAAGTACTGCTAACTGTACTCGTTACGCTTCCTAAGTCTGGGGTGCTCGTCAAATCAATTTTACAAGATTTGACAAGATCATGGTGATGAGACAGTGATAAGGATCTTGGTAGCAGTGCTAATAATGTTACTATCAATTAGCAATCCTGTAGGGTTCAAGACATCATGATAATATATTCATCTATTTTCTTTCGTCTGATCCTCCTAAGAGTTCCAGTAGGTGAGTTTCATCATTATAGCAATTTTACAGACAGACAAATTGAGGATCAGAGAAACTAGTCATGTGCCTGAGGTTATGAGGCTGGAACACAGCCAAACCAGGATTCGATTCTGGTTTGACTTCAGTGCCTGGTTCCTAATCAAAAGAAAACAGGAGTATGGTGTGGAATATTGTTTTAAGATGTGTTATATTTGTTTATGCCGTGAAACATTTGTTTTAATGAAGCAAAGATGTGTTGCAGTCTTTTATGTTGCATTTGTTTAACTCTATGAAGCTGTCTTATTTTGCCTGTCTAACACACCTTATTGATCTAATAAAGAGCTGAATGGTCAATAGCAAGGCAGGAGCAAGGATAGGCAGAGCTGGCAGGCAAAGAGAAAAAATAGGAGGAGAAATCTGGGAGAAGATCACAAGAAAAGTTGGAGAGGAGGGCCAGCCACTCAGCAACTCAGTCACCCAGCTGACCCATCAAGACACTCCTCAAGACACAGAGTGAGAAGTAAAGAAAGATATGCAGAAATTGAGAAAGGCAAAAGCCCAGAGTCAAAAGATAGATGGGATAATTTAAGTTACAAAATGGTGACAAAAAATAAGTCAAGCTAAGGCCAGACATTCATAAGAAAGAAGAAGCCTCTGTGTATTTACGTAGGAGCTGGGTGGCACCCCCCCATAAATAATAGGTTTTTTTTTTTTTTTAAAAAAAACCCAACAACAAGAATACCACTTAAGCAGCAATGAATCCTCATTCTGTGGTCTGTATAGTCTTGAGTCAAAGTGGCTCCTAATCCTAAGATTGGCAGAGTTCAGGTGAAGATAATTCTAAAACAATTTTGCTAATTGTACTGGTTAAGGAAGGTGCAAATTTATTCTCTTTCTCTAAACAGTCCCAATAGTAGTGGTAGTAGTCCTAAATAGATTTAAAGCTCTGGTGTGTGGCCACTCTGTTCTGCCATTGTATTTCACCAGCCCTTAAACTGCAGCTTCTGTGACTGAGCATCATTCTCAAGAGGAGGAATAGAGGCAGCCTAGAGCAAGCACCTTACGCTTAGGCTGGGAGAGACTGGAGGCACACACTTCTCTGCTCACTTTCCTCTCACTTGTGCTTAATTTTGTGTTCACACTCAGCCACACGGAGGCCAGCAAACAACATCTCTAGCCAGGAGATTTGTGTCCTGCAGAAACTAACGATGTTTCAGCTGCTGAGAGGGAAAGGGGGAGACAGTAAAAGTGTTCCTTTGAGGGAGCACCTCACAGAAGACTCAGAACACTAGCCTTTTTCCAAATCTGTTCTAGCCCTGTGTGGTGCGCCAATAAAAAAGCTGAGGCCAAGAGGGATCAAGTAGTTTTGTCAACGTCTTCATCTTGTTAGGGAGAAATTTGAGTATAATGTTTCTTTTCCAAATTGAGTCTTTATATTAAGTTGAAAAGAAAACAATGAAGCTTACAAATTGTGCCAGACAAACACAGTGGGCCATTAACAAAAATGATGCATGAGCGAAACATTGTTCAGATGTTACAATGGAGGCTCAAAGGGAGCTGATAAATGCTCAAAAGAAAGAAAAAACAGTCCTAGAAGATAGCACCAGGATCATCATTCTCATTGCATAAATGAGGTGACTTCTGCCCACAAGTCTCTGGTTTCCACAATACTTCTGCAGTGCATCCCCCGTGCATGGAATCCTCTTCGCAGGATAAATCAGTCATATATTTGAAAGCATTAATATATTTACTTCGTATTTTTGACCTTGTGGAAGGAGAATATGAATGCTCCTGTTGAATTCTCATTGCATAAATGAGGTGACTTCTGCCCACAAGTCACTGGTTTCCACAATACTTCTGCAGTGCACATGGAAGAGCCATATTTGGACTTGGCCTTTATTTCTGGCCTCTCAAGGCTCCTTCTATTAGCCTTCAAAGTCCCTCATAAGAAGGACAAAAATCTTAGTTTTGGAGTCTAAGAAACTTTAAGAAACCCCATTCCATCTCCTAGGGGCATTATCTACTAAATTAGTATTTTGTAAGCTAGCTCATAGGCAGAAACCAGTCCGCTCCAGTTCAACAACTACATATGAAAGTGCTTCCTGTCATGAAGTGTCATACTAGGTGTTGAGAGAGGCAATGACAAAGAATCCATGGCCTCTCTATCCAGGAGCTCAAAATTCCACAACAAAGAGTTAAAACAATTAACCACAAAGTCATGTAATGATATAACAAGGGTATTTGGAGTGGTAACTATTCTAATTTTCTGGAAAACATAATGATCCACATACAATCATAAACCAAGAGATCAAAAACCCTGGCCCTAGAGGTTGGTTGATTTTTCCAAGCTGGGTCCACGAGAGGCTTGACCACAGAGACTGACAATGGGGTAAGTATTTGACTCAAACAAGGTCAGGCAGAGCTCTCTCCTACTGACTGTTGAGTATAAAGACCAGAAGGATATGAATTAAAATGACCTGTGATATTGTTCACCATCCATTAGGAAAACCTGTTAGTAAGACAAAAGAATGGCTTTACCAGACAGACCAATACAACAGGGACATGTATAAAAAGCTAAAGGTATCTGTCTCAAAGCACCAGATACCAAGATCCGTGTATTGTCATTATGATTAGAACGGAAAGTGTTTAATGCTTCCTTACGCCCGGAATGATGCTTAAATGAAGCAGGTGCACTGGATATGACAACCCCAACCAATAATAGCAATATTCATACAATTATAATGGTTTTATTCTCTCTTTACACCATTAGTAAACTGAGAAACATAATATAGAATAGGATACAAAATACGTATAGATTGTTTTGTTTTTCCATACTGGAGACTGAACCCATGGCTTTGTGTATTCTAGACAGGCACTCTATCACTGGGCTACATCCTCAGTCCTATGAGGACAAATAGTTTGCTACTGGTAGCACAGCTAATTAGAGAACTGAGCGAGCCATGAACTTCAATTGTCTTACAAACCTTAACAGTTCTTTCTACTGGGATATAGTACTCCACAACCATAAGTAGGTGGCCGCTGGGTTAAGGCAGATGGTTTCAAGTCTCGTCACTAGCTAGGATTTAATAAAGTTCACTGTTTGGCTGGAATTTCCTCTGGATAGTTCTTCATATGACTCCCAAATGTTCCTGCTCCATTTCGCTGACTATGGGTGGAGCTCTTCTTACAGGCAAGGGGATGTCAAGTCCTGTCCCAGGGTAGATATTAGATTCTGACTCTATAGGTCCCACCTCTGTTCAGGACAGAGAACCATTACTGTGACACCTATATAGCATTTCCATAGGTATTCTCTATTCTAGGCTCCTGGAAGATACCAGGTTAGCCAGGTAGCACAAAACAGGATAAAGGGCTTTAGGCTAGGGAGCATCACAATAACAATAGACAAATAGACAGGTTCCTGACACCGCAACCTCCTTCTACCTCTAGACTTCCTTTATGTAATATAGAAAACCAATTTCTTATCTGTCTAACTTGCTGTCGTTTTGGGCTTTTCTGTTAAAATGTAGTCCAACCTATTCTTAAAAAGTTCCTTTCTCAGAGACAAGTAGACCTTTGTGGGCTTGAGGTCAGCCTGGTCTACATAGTAAGTTCTAGGACAGCCAGGACTATGTAGAGAAGCTCTGTCTCAAAACAAACAAACAAACAAACAGAAGCAAACCAGTCTTTTTAGAAGTGAGCACATGCCCCCATCCCTAGCCCAGAAGCAGTCTCTGCTTGATAACCACATACAGGTGAAAATTTAGTGTCCTCCAAGGGAGTCTCACTGAGATAACAGACTGCTCTCAAGGGAAGGCCTTGTGCCCAGCAGATGCCAACAGAAATTGGAATCAGGGGAATGTTTGCAGGGTTCTTGTCTTGTAACGCCATGCAGAGCTTCAAATTTTTTATCTTATTATTTTTATTTTATTTATATGTATTTTTCTTCTCTTTTTACCCTTCAGGTCTTTTGCAAATATATTACAGCTTCCAGTTTAGTGTTTTCATGGGATCCCCAAATGTGTGAATGAGTGGGTCTCTGCTTTTTGTGTCATCTCTTGGGCTCTTTTCCTTTTGTTTGCTTGGTCCTATTCCTATTAATATGTTAGTTTTTATTTTATCTTATTATGTTTTATTTTATTGCCCTCCAAGGCCTGCTTGTTTTCTAATGAGCGACAGAAAGGGGATTGATCTGGAGGGGAGGGGAGGTGGGGGAGAAACTGGGATGAGTAGAGGGAGGGAAACTATAATCAAGATATATTATGTGAGGAAAAATCAATTTCAATAAAGCGAAAGAAAGGTTTCTTTATCTAGATCATTTTTCTCTCCTGCACCTTGCGTGATGACTGACACAAAGCGAATGCTTCAAAAGCACCGTGTGCTGAACACAAATAATGGGTTTCCGTAAGTGCTTCATACAATAAGGAAATCAGAAAACGAGTATTAGGCATACATGTATAATACATAAGTAAATGTTTCACTGTAGCTTTTGAAACCCAGTTTCTCACTTTGGGAAGAGGGCTGCCGTCAGGCTGGCCTTATTGTTTGGGTCACAATAGGTAGACAAGAAAGACTGACAGCTGCTCCGTGGGAGGCAGGATGAGTGAGTGGTTTTATGGTTGCCTTTACTTAATATTTATAAAAGATAACTGTCATCAAGAGCCAACCATCAGGCCCCCAGGTGCCTTACTGGGATCTATGTTCTGAATCACCATTTCTTTTTCCATCCCAGCAGTCTTTGCTGTCAGCTCTGCATAGAAATTAAGCCGCCAAACCTCACTGTCTCTTGCCCTGGATTCCTGGAGCTATAGGAAATGAAGGCTTCGCTCTGTTTCTAAAATATATTCACCGCCAATTTCTTTGTAAGAGGACAGAAGGTAATACCCTTAGGAAATATACGTCTCTCTTTCTGCACACATCTTCCTTTTGATCAGTCCTTTAGCAAACATTTGAGTGCCCACTGTGTAGCAGGCGCTGTTGCTGGTATTGAGAAGATAGCATGCTTCATACAAATGTGAGCCCTGGTGTGTATATGAAACTAACATTCTACAAGGAAATCAGAAAATAACCTGCAACTAGATACATATCAAGTAAATAAAACAAGAAATTTGTTAGACCGCAATCATTGCTGACAGAAAGACCAGAGTCAGAAAAGAATAATTCAGGGAGGGAATTACATTTTCACACAGGGCAGTCAAGGAGGGCTTTGCTGAGAAAGAAATATCTCAGTGAAGTTCTGGCAAAGATGAAGGAGTGAGGAATGAAGTATCTAAAGGATTAGCACTTGGAGTTCAAGAGCTAAGTCCTAGACAGTGTGGATGAACCTGGGGGACATTATTCTGAGTGAAACTGGTAAATTATAGAAGGACAACCGGTGCATGGTTCCACTCATGCAGAATCTAAAAGAGTCACCGTTGTGGAAAGCAAGGGTGGAATGGTGGTTACCAGGAAGCTGGGTCAAGCGAAAAGTAAGTGAGTGTAGAGTTTCAGCCAAGTGAAAAGAGCTAAGTTTCTACAGATCTGTGGTAAAGCTTGCACAAATCGCCAAGAATGTACACCTAAAATTTTGCTAAGTGGTTAGATCCCATGCTAAGTGTTCTTACTATACCACAAGACCTTAAAATAAACAAGAGAGAAGGAGAAGCGGGGAGAGGGGAGAGGGCTGCCACAAGGTAAAAAGGAGCACTAAGGGTTGATGGCTCCACGGGGAGGAAAGTGTGTCTGAGGCAGAGAGAGAATCTGATTGGAGCTTTATGAGCATCACTGACTGCTGTTAAGAGCAGGGGAAGCAGGGAAATGGTCAGGACTCTTCAGATCTCCAGGCGGCCACTTTCACCTCTTCCTTCGTTCCTCATTGTCCCCAGCCACTTCAGAACCAACAGTCATTTTATGTTGTCTCAGCCCCACTCCACATACATTTTTGGATTCTTTAACTCACTTTAGCCAGTAGTAGACATCATACAAGCAGATGTAAGGCCAAGGAAAGCAGTAAAGAACAAGAGCTTCAACAGTCTTCACACAGCAGCAAAAGGAACTTAGGTTTCTGTTAGTCAGGACTTCTCTGGGTGTAAATAAACTAAATGCAAGTGTATTGTCTTTCCACTGCTGACAAATGACCACTGAGGCCACATAAAAAAGACCTGCATGTCAGAAGCATAGTTATGGCATGGTTGAACTCTTTGTTCAAGGCTTTGCAGACTCAAAGAAACCAAGAGCTTATACAGATGGGTTTTTTTCTAGAGGAACTGGTGGCAGAAGCTCCACTAATTCAGTTATAAGTGGTCTGAAAACTGTCATCAGGGGTTTCTCTCAGCTCCTGGAGGATCACTGCATCCTTTAGTATGTAGCTTTGCCATCTCATTTTCTGATTTTTTCTTCACATTTGAAGTCTGATTTCTTCATCTTTGATATCTAGGTTCAGTGTTAACAAGAGCTGTTGTGATAAAGTTGGATGGCCTAGATAATATGTTTCACTGCAAATCAGTTTATTTAAGACCTCAATGACAACTCCTCACAGCAACACTAGATCAGAATGACTGAGTAACTGGGAAAAAGTGGGTGTAGACCAAGGACTGGGGATTCAGAGCCATCTGAGACATCTACCTTCTATACCAAGTGAAAGGGATGTACTGACCCAGTGTTAGAAGACACCCCAAGAGTAGGAGAAGGAACTGTAAGTACCAAGTAGAACTCGAAGGAGGAGGTAATATCTGCACCTCTCCTTTGAATGTTCAGAATTTACTTCTCTTTGCATAGCATACAGATGGCTACCAATAGTTTCACTAGATTAGTGGAAAGAAAACTTCTCTTTTCTAGTCTTTGAAGACTGATCCAAAGAAAGATTCTGATTGGCCAAGCTTAAGTCATGTTCTCGTAACTGAGATAGGAGGGAGAACAGCAAACAAGGGCATGGATTAGCTTGTAAAGGGAAGCTGCAGTGGCTGGAATGGGGATGGCCCCCGAGGTTCTTTATGTTCCAATGCTTGGTCCCCAGTTGGTGGAACTGTTTGGGAAGGTTTAGTAGGTGTGGCCTTGTTGGAGGAGGTGTGTCGCTGGGGGTGGGCTTTGAGGTTTCAAAAGTGCATGCCAGGCTCTGTCTTATTCTCTCTCTAGCTGCAATTTGCTGATCAGATGTGAACTGTCAACTTCTCCAGTGCAGTGCCTGCTGGCCTCTAGGCTCTCCACCCTGAAACTATAAGTAAGCCCCCAATTAAATGTTTTCTTTTAAAAGTTGCCTTGGTCATGGCATTTCTTCACAGTTATAAAACAGTTACTAAGACAGAAGTTAATACCCGGAGAGAGTATTGTTAGCCATGTCTGGTCATGCTGTTTCTTAGAGAAATATGAAGGACTTGGGTCTTTGGACTAGAAAAGCAGTTGAACACTCTAACCGGCACTTAATGGGCCATCCTTGTATGAGCTTGAAGACAGTAGTGCAGAGAGAATGTGAAATACGCAGTCTCAGCTCAAGAGGTTTGGAAGGGGAATGATAGCAACTGGGGTGGAGAACATTCTTAAACAATTATGGCAAAAGATGCAGCTGCTTTTTTGGCCAATGTCCTAAGAATCTGCATGAGGTTAAATTGATTTCTAGCCTAGGCATCTCTTCTGAGTTCTAGACTTAATACATCAGTGACAACCTGTAAAAGTGTCACGCAACAATCATCTCCCCAAATTCAATGATTTAGATACCAAGAAGCCATTATGGTTGTGTAGGATTGCAGTGGTTGGACAATGGTCTGCTCTCAGTGCTAGGATTCGGGTTGTCTGGACTCTAGCTATGAACTGAAGCTGAGTGCAGCTCTGATCCTTTAAGACCAGGTGGTAGCACAGTGGCCACTCTCTTTCCTCCTGGGAGTGGTTAAGCCTCACAAACTCACTTAAGGTCTTCGTCTACATCCACACTCTCTAATGTTCCAGAGAAAAAATTAAGTCTCAGAAAGAAGCCTGTCTTCAATGGGCTGAGGAAGAACCTCTGGGTTGGTGAGGGGAGTAAGAGGAAGTAAAAACTTGATCGCGGAGACTAGCACAGCTGTCCAGTCTACCAAGTTCCTACCTGCTTTAATAGTCTACAAGTTCCTTAACTAACTGTGCTTTTCCTAAGAGTGGAGTTGGGTCGTCATGTCCTCATTCCAAGTTTGTCTGTCTACTACTGTCAATTCCTTTGACTCTTGCCCATTCCATCTTACGGAAGCCCCCACTATTCCAGTCTACACAGCTGGACACCTCTCCCCCTACAGAGTCACTGGCCTGGCTCATTTGTGTGTTTTCTTTACTTATGAGAATCTGTATTGATGGCACTTCTAAATCCATTTCCCATCTCTCATTCTATTTGGTATGTTTTCCTCCTGACTGTTGGCTTCAGCTGACAAGATCTCCTCCTCTGCCTCAGCCTGTCTAAGTGGCAATGAGGAAGCTGGACAGTGGGTAGTCCTTTTAAACCCTGACACGATACCTTGAAAATAATCTCTCCTCATTGGTCTTTCCTAGTGACAGCATCTCTGGATTCGGCAGTGAGACAGACATTAGGACCCTCCAAAGGAGAGAGAGGTCATTTATTAGCTAGTTTTGCTTTTTCTATGTCCTGGTTTAGATTACATTTAACACACATACACACACACACACACACACAGAGAGAGAGAGAGAGAGAGAGAGAGAGAGAGAGAGAGAGAGAGAGAGAGAGGAGAGCTTGATTCTAATTTTCCCTCTTCTATTTACTTAGGTTGTTATCAGATAATTTGATAGTCTTCCACAGGACAAATGGGCCTTGCTCCATGTGGCAGAAGATAGGAATAGCAAGTCTGGGTGAATGCACTTTGGCAAACAAAGAGGAAGAGCTTTCCAAGATGAATGTTGGCAGTATTGCTAGCACTTGCCTGCTGTATTACTTTCTCCCTTGAAAGAAAGCTGACCTAATTTTCCCAGCCTAGAGCCCTAATGGACTCTTTTTCAGAGGCCATCCTTCTCCGACATAAAGAGACGCATTGTATTTAATGATAAACCTTTTAATGGAATTTGCTATTTCTGGGTCTCTGGGAACATGCCATTAATGAGCTTGCAGGCGCAAGGAATAGCAGATGCTTGAGGAGCATGCTTTTCAAGGACAGGCTGCCCTCATAGGAAAATGAACAAAACCAGAAACAGGTTCTCCTTCATTCCCTTGCCTTTAACCAAACTCTGATCTAGATAAACTTGGGTTTCAAATTCTGAATGCACCATGCCCTCATATCCTTACTCCCTAGCCGTTATCTACATGTGCCATTATCTACAAATGTTTCTGCCATAAATCAACCACAACTTAACCTACAAAATGGAAAACTAGACCAAGAGACCCAGAGACTAAGAAGCTGAAATCCTTCAAGCTCGTTTGGTCACTGCCCGTGTAAAAGCTTGCCAAGAACAAGTGGAGAAATATGGGGTGACCGGTTTGAGTTAAATCTTCTAACTTCTAGGAGCTGCTTAGCTCTGGGCTCAAATCTACATACTGTAAAATAAAAGCCTGCTGTTACTCAGAGTTCCCTCTTCATGGAGCAGCATATTTATTATCACCTATTACTCCACAAGGCTCTTCCAAATTGCACCTCTAAAAGGCGCACGGAAGCATATGTACTGCCCGTGGTTGAGGAGTCATCGGTGCATCGCTTAGTGCTCACAGTGAGCTGGTACCCAGGTGTGACTTAGCATCCTGTTCAGACTAGAATTTTGCTTCCATGTCCATTCTTTAATCTGGATCTTACTGGTATGATGTGGGAGTGTCTTTACCTATCTGTTGCTTTCATTGGTTAATTAATAAAGAAAACTGCTTGGCCAGATAGGGCAGAATTTAGATAGGCGGAGTAGACAGAACAGAATGCTGGGAGGAAAAGGAAGTGAGGCAATCGCTATGCCTGTCCTCTCTGGGTCAGATGCAATGAAGCTCCAGCCCAAGATGGACGTACACTAGAATCTTCCCGGTAAGCCACCACCTCAAGGTGCTACACAGATTATTAGATATGGGTTAAAGCAAGATATGAGAGTTAGCCTGTAAGAGACTAGAGCTAATGGGCCAAGCAGTGTTTAAATGAATACAATTTGTGTGTTGTTATTTCGGGTGTCAAGCTAGCCATGCGGCAGCTGGGCAGGACGAAGCAGGCGTGCTCGCCTCATCAGTACACTGGTACTTCCCTGGGCCCTGGCATCCATGGTAGGGCTAAATGTGTATTAAAATCTTCCTCGTCTTGCAGTTCAAAGCCATCAGTTCACATGGATGAGTGAGTTCTCAGAAGCATGTTAGGAACTACTGGTAATTTAAAGAGGAAGAAGCTCAAAACCAAACCATGACAAACAAACACCCATGAAAACAACAACAAAACTTGATCATCTCAAAAAACGATCAATCTGTAATCTGTACTGTCAAGAGTGCACTTAGAATGTGAGTTCTCCAACCATGGTTGGTGACTCCCAGAGAACTTCAGTAGTGTTCTGGGAAGGAAGACGCCTTTGGTAATGGTAGAGAAATGGAGAAGACTGTCTGTTCTCTGTGGTTGATATACCAAATTATCCCACACTTGCAAGTTTAAAATAATAATCTTATTCTCTCTGAATTCTAGGAAACGGAAGTTAAAAGTCCATATGACTGCAGGATTTGCTCCCTTCTGAGCCTTACAGGGAATTTATTCGTTGCCTCTTCCACTTTCTGGTCGCTCCAGGCAGTCTTTGATCTTGGTGCATCACCGCAATCCTGCCTCAGTCTTCATGTGTCCTCCCTGTCCTCTGTACCTTCTCCCATTCTATTAAATCATCTGCTGTCTTCCTCTTATAAGGATGCACGTTATGGACTTTAGGGCCCAGTCAGGCAACGTAAGTCTGCACCATCTCCTTGCCTCGTTATATCTGCAAATACTCTTTTCCTCCAGTATTCTTCCAAGCATTCATAATAGGGATGTGATGTGAACACCGTGTGCATGCATGTGCATGTGTGTGTGTGCGTGTTTGTGAGCATGTGTGTGTGCATGCATGATTTTTTAGTCTTTTGCAGCTAGTATCAAGAGAAAGCAATATCCATGAACAACACATCAAGAAGGGATGCTGAATGACCCTACAAACTTATATTTCAACTAAACAAGAGTCTCGGGGCCAAGAAGCAAAGCTACATAGTGCTCATTCGGAATTCAGCAGGCATGGGAATATAGTTTTAGGAAAAACCTTTTTTTTTATAAAAAACATTGTTACACTTCAGAAGTCTGGAAAAAACACTGTTCTCAATGATGATACCAAAGATGCAAAAGTGGGTCTTTCTTCTCCCTGCTTTGAAGGTTCTACAGCTAAGAAAAAAGCTTTCTAGGGAGACCAAGGTCAATGACTTGTCTCCCAGGTAATTGCTAGTATGTGTGCTTTTAGTGGGCCTCTGAAATATGAGAAACACATTGGTTTCTCTGATATTTTAATTTACCTAAGAGCATTTTCCAGGTATATTCTCTTTCCCTGGAGCTCACAATACACTAAGTAGCTTCAAATAGGCTCCAGTGACCTAACAGCCTGGGCTGTGATTCTGACAAAGTAGTTCAAAAGTAAAGACATAAGCTGGGCATGGCGGTGTTGAACACCTTCAATCCCAGCACTCAGGAGTCAGAGGCAGGCAGATCTCTGTAAGCTGGAGGCCAATCTGGTACAGTGAGTTCTAGGACAATGAGGGATACATAGAGAGACCCTGCCTCAAAATTCAAAACAAATCAACAACAAAAAAATGATGCTATTGTCTCTGTAACTATAGAGATTTCTCTCACAGATCTGTTCTTGTGTTTGGATTATGAGAGAAGAGAGTTACAATAAATATCTTTTTAAAATGTGAGGTTTATAAAGAACAACCCAGGTTCCCAGGACATGTTTTCCTTTGGATTGTTTGAAACATCATTAAACGTTTCTCTTCCTAGGCTGTTTCCTTCCAATCTCCCTGATCTTCACACGCACCAATTTGTCACAAAGGTAAGCTCTGCTAAAGGAGACATCGCTAGGAAAGGCTCCAGCAAGTGTACAGAGGCAGAGAGTCAAAAGAGAGACCTTCATATTATTGACTATAGTGAGGAGAAACTGGAATCAGCCAAAATGCTGGCAGGGACAAGGAAACTTTGTGGTCATTCGGATTACTCGGGCTATCCCAGTTCTCCCTTAGTAAACAGTTACCATGGTAATTTATTTCTGTACACAAGCAATAGATGATATTTCATAAGTCCCCGTTCAATCCCAACCTACAAAAATGTTTACTCTTCATCATTTTTGGGGATCCAGAGTCACCTGTTTATCCCATCTTCGTTTATTATTGCAATTATTCAATTTCATGCCAGATTGCATCAATTATATATTTATGTGAAAAGGAAGTTCTTGTTGAAGGCTTCTGACAGACCAAAAACAAAGAGAGGCTTATAACAATACACCACTCACACACACAAAACAAACCAATACAGCATCAACATAGGTGTTATGAAGAAGCATGAAAAGACTAGCAAGTGGGTGCAGATGGTTTAGAAGCATTAAGAACTCTGACTCATCCATGTGACGTATTCTCAGTCTTCATATGAAAGACACTAAAACTAGGAAAACAATACAAATGTTTTATGGAATGTGTCTTGGTTTTAAGTTGCTATGAAAAATACCCTGACAAAAGCAACTTCAAGTAGAAACGGTCTATTTGGGAATTCATTTCCAGAGGGCTCCAGGCAAGCATGCGGTGGGAAACAAGGCACCAGGCAGTGAAGGCATGGAGGAGGAAGCAGGAAGTTGTCTAGGCACGTTTCAACCACACTCAGGTTGAATCAGAGAATAAACTGATTTGTTTTATCAGTAGGGCCTAGTTATAAAACCTTAAGGCCTTCCAGTATGACTCTCTTACTCCAAGAAGGCTTCACTTCCGAAAGGATCCATAACTTTCCCAAACAATACCTCACATTGGGGAGCAAGTGTTCAGACACATGGGCCGCCTCTGGGCAACATTTCACATTCAGACACACAGTGGGTATGATGTTATTGTCAGAGAACTGAAGGCTGATATGATATAGGAGATAGCACTTAGGGATGGTAAAGAGCCACCTCAAGTGATTACGGTAATAATTTATTATAGGTGAACAAATTTCATTCTAAATGAAACTGGAATTTCACTTCAAAACAAACCATTCTTGGGTTTTAAATTTTATAGCTACAATCTTTGGTTTACATTAAAATATTGTTCTTGCTACATTATGCGGAGCGAGAGTGATCAAAGAGAATGCCACAGCAGGAGTTGAAGGCCAGAAGCGAAAACCTGGATGAGGGTGTGGAGGTAGACATGAAGCGTAGAAGTAGACCCATTTTCTTTATGGGATAAAGTCATATGGAATTCATTCAGAAAGACATTTTAAAAGGAGACAGACATAACTTCTTTTATGTTTCTGTTTTAAATAGTTTTATGAAGATATAATTTTCATACCAGGCACTTTTCCTTATCCAGAGAAATGACATTCAGTATACCGAGCCACAACTATCACCATCTGACTTCAGAACATGCTTTACCCCCAAACAAGATCCTTAGACTGAGTAGGGTAGCAAACCTTTAATCAGGACACTCAGGAGGCAGAGGCAGGGGGATCTCTGAGTGTGAGACCAGCCAGGTCTACACAGTGGGTTATAGGCCAGCCAGGGATACACAGTGAGACTCTTAAAAGAAAGGAAGGAAGGAAGGGAGGGAGGGAGGGACGAGGGAAGGAAGAAAAAAGCCCCTAGCCACTCTTCATACCATATTTGAACTGTGTTTCTTAACATTTATAACTGCCAATTTTTGTACATACATTTTTGTATACATTTTGTGTATTTCATCCACCTACTCCTTGGTTGACAGACATTTAGTTTGTTTCTATTTTGTAGGCATATACAAGTAATGTTTCTATGAACTACACATAAAAAGTTTTATGAAGACAGGTGTTTTCATTTCTCTTGGTACTCAGCAATGTAGTTATTGGGTCCTACAACATTCTGTTTAACTGTTTAGGGAACTGTTGAGGCCATTTTTCAAAGTGGCCACATTATTTTGAATGTCTTCCAGCAAAAAGGGAGGGTTTGCAATCACTCTGGTTGCTGCTGTGTGGAGAAAAGACTGGGGAAAAGCTGTGGAGATGGGGAAGGAGAGAGAGAGGACGCGAGTTGAAACATCTTAGTAGGGTCAAGGACACTCCGCTTAGGGAGCACTTTATACCGTCTTATGGTGTGATCCAGAGGAGAGTGGGGGATGAACGCGTTTACATTACATCATGGGTTAGACCATTAAATTACAAGATTCCAAAAGAGTAGGCTTGTTAAAACAGATCTGTAGTTTTCAAAGTACAACCGCTTAAATATCGGTCCCCTAACAAGAGTCTACAAGCACAAGAATATTTTCAGGGAAGTAGGTGGAATCAAGTCGGAGGGTGTAATGAAACTTGTAACTCCTTTAAACCAAGAATGCACAGGGGCTCAAGTGGCAGCCTGTGACAGAGGATGCAAGGCATCATTCATTCATATTGCCTCGCGATACTTCCTGGCTTCCAAGGCTAGAGAAGGGCTTGCTTTTCTCCAGGTTACCAGGGTAACAAACAGTTCATTCCTCAGTTTCCTGTGCTGTATTCACCCTCTACAGTGCATCAGATTCAGGGTAGGAAGTTAAACATCTCCTGGAACTCGACAGTTCCATCTCATGTTAGGAAGCCTCATGAATATCAGCAGGGCAGAATCCAGTTTAGGGTCACCATTGCATTTAGTGGTGAAGTTTATAACTAGCGGTGTGCACACAAGAGTGTGTGTGTGTGTGTGTGTGTGTGTGTGTGTGTGTGTGTGTGTGCGTGGTGTGTGGTGTGTATGAATAGGGATTGATCTAGGGCCTTTGTGTATGCTAGGCAAGCATACTACCATTGACTTATACCCCCAGGCTTTTTAAAATTCTAATTTTGGACAAGGCTAACTAAATTGCCTAGGCAAATCATTATGTAGCTGGGGCTAGCTTGAACTTGCAATGCTTTTACCTCCCTCACCTCGGCCTCTCAAGCAGCTGGTATTATAGATATGTACTATAATACTCAGCAAATGGCTGTGTCGTTAAAAGCTCTCCAGGTGGTTTCATGTGCATTTTGAACTTTGGATCATTTGATTGGATTATTTACTTATTGGACTACCAGCACTAACTATGCTATTATACATAAAATTAAGGATTTTTTTTTTACTTTAGGATATATAATGAAGGAAATCTTAACCAACTACATGGGAAGAACATTTTTAAATGCATGTGGATGTTTTGCCTGTATGTAAGTATATGTACCGTGTGTGAGGAGTCCCCTCAGAGGCCGGATGAGGGTGTAAGGTCCCCTGGGACTGCAGTTACAGATGGCTGTGAACTGCCATGTGGGTCTGGAAATCAAGCCAGGATCCTCTGAAGAGCGGTTGTGCTCTTAACTGCTGAGCCGCCTCTCCAGCCTCACACATGGAGGACATTTCAATAGAATTGAACAAACTTAGCGAGGTTCTATTTTGTGCCAGTTACTATGTCAACGGCAAGAGAAACAGATGGATAACAAAAACGAATTATCATATAATAAACACATTTAAAAGAAAAAGGGTTTCAAAGGCTTTTTTTTTTAAAAAGGAAGGAGAATGTAAAAAAATAAATGTGATCCAATTTTTAACAACAAAGCCAATTCAGGAAAGGAAACAAGAGAAAACAGAGGGAGGAATGTGTATTCACAGAAGCCACAACACGAGATGCACCTGGATGCCCACTGGAGGATGAACATGTGTTATCCATACACAACAGCGTGCTATCCACTTCTAAAACAGAGCAAAGTCCTGTCATTTGCTGCACCAGGAAGGGAACTGGAAGGCATTACTGTAACTGAAGTGAGCTGGGCCCAGAAAGACAAATGCTGCATCTTCTTACTTACATATAGCAGCTAAAATGATTGATTCCATGAAGGTGAAAATAGAATGGTGGTTACCAGTGGCTAAGAAGAGCAAAGGGGAAAGAGACGGCTGGTGCTGAATATAAAGGTACAGTTGGGGTAGGTGGAATGCCTTCTCATGTTCCAGAGAACCACAGGGTAACCATGGTGAACAACAAATAGTTATGTCTTTCAGATTAGCTAGAGAGGGGTTTGAATAGTCTCAGCACAAAGAAAGAGGGTGCTGGAGACCCCGGCTATTCTGAGACGACCGTCACATATTTGAACCATCACAATGTACCTCACAAAGACATACAGGTTTTATGCATTAATTAAAAATTAAAAATAAACATGAAGTGTGAAAGATATGTACAAAGCGAAGCCTGGGACTGCACTTGACTGTCATTCCAGAATTTGGAATAGGGGTATGGATTAAAAACTTCTGCTGAAAAAATGAATTGAAGAGTGTAGAATTGTACAGCGACTTTGGGAAACTCCCCAGTTTCTTAGAAAGCTAAACAGAAATTTAGCGTAGACACAACCAATTTTTCTTTTAAGTTTGTATCCAAAGGCACATATGACTTGCATATGTATGTATAATGTTCATTGCAGTATTGTTTATGATAGCCACAAAGGTGGATTCCAAAATTATCACTTGGCAAAAGGATAAATAAAACATGAGATAACTATACAAGAGATGAATGCATGAACAATAAAAGGTACGAACAGATGATGAGATAGCATGATAGTCCTCAAAGGAAAAGCCGGAAATAAAGGATTAAATATTGTATGATTTCATTTATATGAACCTGGAGATTTGGGTTGGAGAGATGGCTCAGTGGCTAAGAGCGTTTGTTGAACAACAGTAAGAAACAGAGTTCAAATTCAAGCACCCGTACAACAAGCTATAACACCAACTCTGAAATGGATAGAGATAAAAGGATAACTGAACTTTGCTGGGTGCTAGCCTACATATAAAAACTATAGCCACTTGGTTCAGGAAGAGACCTTGCCTCATCGGAACATATTGGTAACATATTGAGGACACTTGGCATTTTCTTCTGGCTAGCAGCATGTGCACACAAAACATGTGTGTATATACTTAATCAGACACACACACACACACACACACACACACATGATTATGTAAGTAAATCTTTTGCAAAGGACAGAAAAGAATGACAAGTTGCTAGGGAGGGTATGAATAGGAGCTAACTTCCAATGTGCATAAGAATGGATCGTTGCCTAAAAACAGGTTGAATTTTACCGACACGTAAAGAAAGTTTTTGTTGTTGTTGGAAAATCCACTCAGGTAACTTTAATAGAAAATGTCATAGTAAAATAACTATATTGAAATATTAAAGACAGTTCTGAGACTGAGTTGAATAAAGTCCCGAGCACTCGAACCAGTAATAGAATATAAATCATCTCACTAATCTTACAGAACATAGGAATAGAGACTAAAGAAGAGAAAAATGGTTTAAAAAAACACAAATATGATGGAAGAATATCAGTAATCACCTGGATTCAATTCACCTATCAAAGAAAAACTCATGGAAATATTAAATGTGCAAATGTGGGAAATATTCACTGTACATATAGCAGAGAAAAGAAGAGCAATTTATTAGAAACAAAAATTTTTACTTTAAGCAGTTAGCATGAAAAGTGGTAATGAGAGGCACGACATAGCAAGAATCAATCGTGATTTGTAATGGAGAATATACTCTAAAAAAGATTGCTGATTACCAGGGATGGTGTTTGCCTTCTATGTTGCTGGGTCTTCACGACTTAGCAAATAATAGGAATCCCATAATTATTACTGAACGGGATCACTACCAATTCCCACTGCAGTGATCTGTTTATGGATTTGACATACTACAGAGGAAAGGACTGTGTCTTAGTCACGGTTTCTATTGCTGTGATAAAACAGTATCACATAGGCAACTTGAACAAGAAAGGTTTTATGTCATCTTACAGTTTGTAGTCCATCATTCAAGAAAGTCTGGGAAAGAACTGAACAGAGGCCATGGAGGAATGTTTGCTGGTTTGCTCAGACTGCTTTCTTACCGTACCCATGACCACCTGCCCAGGGATGGCAGCACCCACAGTCAGCCTGGCCCCCAGACTGCAATTAAAGACTGCACTACAGACTTTCCTACAGGGAAAGCTTATGGGGGCATTTTCTCAATTAAGAGTTCTCTTCCAAAATGACTCTACTAGCCAGGAAGGGAGGCGCTGAGGTTTTATGGCATGAATATTCAGTTTATGGGGCTGGAGAGAGGGCTCAGTGGCTAAGGGTGCTTGCTGCTTTCCCAGTTGATCCGAGTTTGAATCCCAGAAGCTACATTAGGTGGCTCACAGTCACCCGTAACTCCAGCTTCTTGGAAGCCCACATCTTCTGGGCTTCCATGGATACCCATCCAATGGAGTCTGTATACAGACACAAATGTACACATAAGTAAAAATAATAAAAAAGATTTTAAAAGATTTAATATTTTAAATGCAGCAGACACTCCTAGTGTGATAATGAATCATTATCATTACAACTCAAGGATGATTTCTTTCATAAAAAAGATCCTTGTTTCAGAACACAATGGCGCACTCTGTTCCTGCTCCCACAGAACTTCTCATTTGAACTATCTCATGTAGCAACTGTATGCCTTTTAAATTTCTCCTGCTATCTCAAATCTTGCTTCCCTTCAAAAATTACATTTTAGCATCTTGAAGACAGGTAGTGGCATCTACTATAATCGCCTTTCTAGGTACTAAAGTGATTTTTTTTTTAAACAGTAAACGTAGGTTTTATTATTGGTGCTATGAGATAGTATGTGTTACGTAGTGGCACAAGGCAAGGCTTCCAAGAAGCGACTGTTTGGAGACAGGCGTGTGTGCAATGAATAGGAAGAAGTTAATGGCAGGACAGGAGAAGATAGTTAGTGTTCTGTCTCAAGCCTGTGGTGTATTCCTCTGGCAAAGCAGTGCTACCGGCAAGGGTGCCTGTCCATCCTTGTAAAGGACAGGTGTGGGACGTGCACGGAAGATGCTTAAGAAAGAGAGTAGAGCATGTCCTTCATTACATTCTGGACAAAACCTGGGGCAGGTCTTCTACTGGTGGGCACTGTTAGAAGTTAGAGGCGAAAAGAAAAATCCCAAGTAAACGGCTAATTTAATCTACTCAAACTCTATAGGAAAGATGGGAAGGGACATTTTTCTTTTACAGACATACGGGGGAGTTGTTCCTAACTGGGGAATTGCAAGGGATTAACAGCCTGCAATGGTAACATCTCAGACGCACAGCCTGAATATATTCAACTAGGACCCTGAGATGAAGTAGGGAGTGGACTGGCTGACCTCCCAAGGTCTTTTCTATTCCCACAGTTATATCCGGAATCCCTCCTTTTTCCACTTACGCGCATACACATGCCTGCAGTCAGTTTGATAGTAAGTCCCCTGGGCTGTCTTCCAGGGTTAGTAGGACACCACACAAGGCTGATGGTACTCAACAAATGATTTAAATATTTGTTGAGTGAAGGAATAAATGAATCGTGTTTAAATAGGGCTCACATGATCTCCCCAGCTGTAGAGCAAAGGGAGCATGAACACACACACATACACACACACACGCACACGGAAACACCGCCCCCAAACACACACACACACACACACACACACACACACACGCACGCACGCACACACACCTTCTCACACTCTAACCTTGAGAAAGCACAGCCCACCTGCTCAGCAAGAAGGCTGCGGGAGTTTCTTTGGCAAGGATCCTGTCTGTTGCTTCCAAATGCTGACTCTGGAAGGTCACTTCACCCAGCTATAGGACAGCTTCCCTTGGTCTCCGAGACAAAGTTTGTTGAGGTTCAGTGAAGATCTCCCCTGGGTATGCGTCCGCATTCCCACCTCTACTCTGGGTGCCCCTGGCGCACAAATAGTCCACCCGCAGCGCCCTGCCTTACCTTGGTGAGCTGAGCGATTTTCTTGCACATTTTCACGTGCATCTCGGGATCACAGTCCATTCTCCAGTCCGCACCAGCGCGGGCGTCGGCTTTAGAGCCTGGCGTGTGGATTTTGCTGTGGAGGGCAGATGCCATCGCTTTAAGGCGCCCTGCACTAAAAAGCTCTGGCGTGCACTCTCCCTGCTGGCTGTGTGCACGTACGTGCGAGCGCGGGCGTGAGGGCTTTCTCCGGAGCGGTGGCAGGCACTGCGGTCCTGCCAGCACAGCCGCGTGGCTCCCCTTTCCGGAGGTGCCTCCCTCTCAGGCTCACTCGCGCACCCACCTTCCTCTGCTCGTGCTCGTTCGCTGGCTAGCTGGCTCACGGGCAACCGCACCCTGCAGAGTGGCGCTGGCGCTCTGCACGTGGGGTTCACGATCTGCTGATGCTTCCGAGAGAGTGCGGGCTAACACCAGCAAGAGGACAGCTTCTAAGGGGTGTTGGGGAGGTCTGCCCTGGACAGGTAGTTTTCTTGGGCAACTGGATGGTATGGGGCTCCTAGCTCCGCTATGAGCGATACAGCCCAAGATTGATTGGCCGGGCTTAGAGGAAAAAAATGCTGGCCGTAGTCCCTAGGAGTCCGGTGAGTCAGAATGAAAATACCCTAAAATCCTGTGAATTGGTAGTAGATGAGACAGGTGAGACAGCGGATCCAATACCTGCAGCCCTGATGCTGGAGGGTGAAGGTAGGAGGTGGCAGGGGGTGGAAATAGGGGGTGCTGATTCAAGGAGGTTGGGATCCAGAGCTCAACATCGGACAGTGCTGGAGCCTCAGAACCACAGAGCAGGACTGACTGGGAGCTCCCCGCCCCCCTCCGGCTTGGATAGGAGCCCGCTCAGTACTGAATGCTAAAGATGTCCAGCAATGTCAAGTCCAAGGCCAATAGTGACCGAAACACGAAACAAAACAAAACCCCACATAACTCTTAGTAGGGAAAAGGTTAGCAGCAACACAGAGAAGTCATGCGGGAGGTAAAGAGGCTGGTAGCTGGTATAGGAAAAAAAGGCACAAGGAGCATCAGATGCTGCTGAAAAGCCAAGTCTGCCCAGTTAAAGTGAAGTGGCCCATCAAACTGTGCCATTACCTAAGACAGGCCTGAGGCTGAATCCTGCCACCATTTGAAGTTACTCCCTTTAGTTTGGGAAGGAGATGGGTAGCGGGTGAGCGAAAGAACCAAAACCTTTTCTGACTTTCCTTGGTTTTAAACAGTGGACTCTGGAAAAAATGACAGGACCTTGGGCAGATTTTTCTGAAGTGTGAATACTGTCATCGCTATGAGTTTGCACAGTTAATATATTTTATTTTATAAACTGTCTGACCCTCCATACTGGAGGTGACATTACTCATTTTTATAGGTGAGGTAAATTAACAGTTGGGTGTGAAATGGAGACACCGATACTACTACTTTGGTTTTATACCGACTTCCCCGGGCAGTCACAGCACCCACAATAGCCACCAAGAGACTCTTGGGCCTTATCCTAGGACTCCTTGGGACAAAATCTCTGGCAATCAGAGCCAGCAGTCCATGTATTAAAAACACAAGCTCCCTATTTAATTCCAAGTCATGTAGAATGGCATCTACAGGATCTTAATCACATGCCAGCTTTTACAGGAATTCAACCACTGCGCAAATGAGAAGCAAATTAGCCATGGCTTCAACACGAAAGCAAAAATGACCCATCATTTTGAATTTTCACACCAGTGGCCCTGTGAGTCGTAGTATTTGGGTGTGAGTACACATGTGTCACAATAGCCACATTCCTGGTGAGTCTCCTAATATGTGCTAGCACCTGAGCACTGCATTGTAATAAAATTAGTCATACATATCAATTAATTGTAATCTCATTCCTTGCGTTAATGTCGAGAAAGTAAAGCAACTTTAAAATAAGTGTTAGGGCTGGGTATGGTGGATAACTCCTGAAATCCAAGCCCTCTGAGCCAGAAGCATAGTTTCTCAATCTTCTCTCCCAAGGGAGATATAAAAACAAAACACCTTGTCACAAAAAGACAACATTTGCTCTGAGATTGCATTAAGCGTATTCATATAAGAACACAAAATATGGCATTTTGGAATAAAATGTATTGAGGCAAAAATACAATTGGGTTATATAAAATGTTAATATGATTATTAGGGACACTTCAATTTGTTTTGGAAACAGCTGCCTTTAAGTCTTTGGTAATATTGTTTCCTGCTTTCCTTAGACTGGCCATAGATGTGGAGCCCTGTGAAGAGAGAAGAGAGGCAGGCACACTGGCACAAACACCTTCTCTGTACAGGAAACAGTCAGTTTGCAAAGTACACTTGACTTTAGGGTACATGGGGAGGAATGGACCTGGCATTACTGTAGTTTTCTTTCTGGTCTATTTTTAGAAGTTAAGTAAATAGAACTCACTAGTACTCAAAGAGGGAATAACCTGAAGCTTCCTAGTTACATTTGTAACAAATGTTCCTCGCTGAATGGAAAGCAAATACTTAAATGGAGTTAAGTATTGGTAATGTAGTTGATATACAGTTGAATATTGGAATGCAGGTACATCATTTAAAATAAATTTAAAATTTAATATATATTGGCGTTCTGTCTGTATGTACATCTGTGAGCCACATGCTTTCCTGGTGCCTGCAGAGGCAAGAGGAGAGTTACATATGGTTGGGAGCTGCTCTGTGAGTGCTTGGGAATTGAACCTGGGTCCTCTGCAACAGCTAGTGCTCATCACTTGTGAGTCATTCCCCAGCCCCCAAATTGTTATTTCTTAATTTCTATTTCTAGATCTGACCACTGCCTTACTTTAATCATTTTATACTGTCACTGTAACATACATGCACACGTGTGTGAACACGTGTGCGCGCGCACACACACACATCCACACACCAAAACCACACGCACACACACTTTACCAACAGCGTTTACAGGAAGCTAGAAATCCTCAAATCTCAGCAAACCCTCAAATCATTAGGAAGTTGTTTAAATGAGTACTGTGGTTCCCCACCTCAGAAACGCTGATTCCCTAGGACGAGGCAATTACTTCTGTTACTCTGCTGTTGAGCACGGCAAACACTAATCTGAATATTGCTTTGATGACACAAGCAGGCCTTGGCAGCGCACTCTATGTCTTCTTGCTTGGTAATGTTTCCCTCACCCCTTGTATTCCAATTCCATCAACCTTCATGTTACAGTTGCTAAATCCTAGGTAGCCCTGGCCAGACTGGGCCAGGCAGAGATCCTGGAGCTCCCACGTAGGAGTCATCTGATGAAACTTTTGGAATATTACATTTTACTAATAGATTACAATTACTGTTCTGATATTTTAAATGAAACGGCAGAAACTAAAATAAATTAGAATTATTTTTTTCATTTTGAAATTTGTGATTCAGAAGTCTAGTTTTTAGCTCAGTTTAATTTCAACACTGATTTTAATAACTGTTATAACTTAAATACCTGTAAAATCTTGTAAGCTCAAGGGATGGATTGCAGTATAAACACTTTCAGCCAATTTGTGTGAAAGAGTTTGTAGCAATTTTGTTCAAACTCAGTAGTCGTGTCTTCCTTAGCCAATCAGTTCTTAGGAGTCATTCATAAACTATAGCATCTAAGAACATTTTTTTTTGTAATAGGTAATATGTTCACAAGGTACAGTATTCAAACACAAGAAAATGAAGTCTCCGTCAAAAGTGTTTTGTTATTCTTCAGCTCTCTCCCCCTCAGACAGCCGCACCTGGACGTTCAAAGCAAGATTCTGAACCACTGTGTATTAAGTATCACGTTGACTGAGGAGAAACATAGCTCTCCCATACTGCATCACCTCCCATTCATCGGCCTTATTCGGTCAGAACTTCACTAGGGGCTGTGGGAATCATGAACATGAGGGCAGCAGCAGTTATTCCTACTAGCTACATAACCTCTTCATTTAGGATTTTTTTAAAAAAAGGTTTTTTAACCTTTTATTTTTATTTGATGTGAATGGATGTTCTGCCTACATGTGTGTGTTGGATCCCCTAAGACTGGAGTAACAGACAGTTGTATGCTGCCACGTAGGTGCTGGGAACTGAATCTAGATCTTCTGGCAGAGCAAACAGTGCTTTTAACCCCTAAGCCAACCCTCCGTTACTAGGGTTGCAATAAAGTCTGGGTCTGGGTTGGCATCAGGTTCTAACAATACCTACCTTTGGCCTTTGGTAGGTGTAAATGGAGATTGTGTTTTTGTTTCCTGGTTGCCAAGACCCAAATAATCACACAAAAACTATATTAATTACAACACTGTTTGGCCAATGGCTCACGTGTATTCCTAGTTAGTTCTTAAATCTTAACCTATTTTTTTTTTTAATCTGTGTATTACCATGAGGCTGTGACTTACTGTAAGGTTCTGGCATCTTTCTCCTTTGACACCTACACGGTATCTCTCTGACTCTGCCTACTCTTTCTATATGTCTCTGTTTGGATTTCCTGTCTGCCTTTACTCTGCTAAGCCATTGGCCAAAGCAGCTTCTTTTTTTAAGCAATGGTAATAAAACATATTCATAGCATACAGAGGGGAATCCCACATCAGGCAGGCTAAACGGCTGCTGCCTCCTCTTATTCTGATATGCCTATAATTGAAAAGATCAAAAGCAATGGTTCTTTGTTAGATAAATGGCAAACTTGGTGACTGTATCATTTTATTCTCCCACCAGTAAAATATGGAAGTTTATCTTGGTATGTATATTTGCAATCACTTTATAGTTTGCCCTTTATTTGTAAAAAAGAGACTGCTCATTTGTTCCCTGCCGCTCAGAACTGAATAATCACACAGAAACTATATTAATTACAATACTGCTTGGCTAATGGCTTACACATACCCTTAACTAGCTCTTATATCTTAAATTAACACACATCTATTAATCCGTGCATCACCTCGAGGCTGTGGCCTACTGGTAAGGTTCTGGAGTCCTTCTCCTTCAGCAGCTACATGGCTAGATGAGGCGGTGAACATACCTCCACCATGTTGGATGGGGTGGAGCCAGCAGGCAGGGGCGTGGAGTTAGTCACAGTCATGTCTGCTTAGCATTTTTATAAAAAGGCACTCCCGGTCAGAAAATGATCACAGATATGCAATAAAGATGGAGTCAGACAAAAATAAACCTCTGAATGGGTCACATGTGTTTAAAAATGTAAATAGGCTTGGGAGAGAGGAAAAGAGTATAGACAAGAGTACAGACAGTCACAGATGAAAAGAGTAAAGATAATAAAATAAATATTAAAAAGTAATAGAGTTAAAAAAATAAGCCATGTATAGATGGGATATACACTGAGAGTCTGGATTGTGTATATTATTGTGTTTTCTTTGAATTTTTTGACTGTGAATGAGCTAAGTCCATAGAGACATTTCATTGTACAGGCTAACATGCATATTTCGTATTTAGTATATTTAGTATTTATATAACATATTTAACATATAACATATATATAACATATAACATATATAATATATTTAACATATAACATATATAACATATTTAGTATATTACATATAACATATTTAGTAAATTTATATAACATATTTAGTATATTATATAACATGCATATTTAGTATATTAACTTCAAAATTTGAGTTATATAGTATATTAACTTCAAAATTTGAGTTTAAAGTCATGATACTTTGGAAAAGAGGTTCTTCTTTTGCTTCCACAGATGATGAGAACTGTGGATTCCTTCCAGGCTAATGTGATTTGATGGAGCAAGGCCCTCTGAAAGGTCACAGTTAACCCTAAAACTACTTTGCCCAACAAATATCAGGAAGCAGTTTGGAGAAAACTATGACCAAATTCCCAAAATAATTATTTCTAAATTATTGTTTTCATTTAAAGGGGGTTGGGTAAAAATTGTAAATGGTCACAGTCAATTGCTTTTTTAAAAAAATGGGGGGGATATTATATAGAGATGAACACTTTGCATTGGTGTGGATCTTGGTCTATTGATATAAATCTAAGGTTGATTTTGTTACACTGTATATAGTATTTCTGCTCTTGTTTAAGGTATTGTGTTTATGCAGCTCATTTAAAGTGTAATATGTAGTTAAGAAATATAGATTAATATATAGTCATCTATATTAATCAAACTTTTAATTACAAGCAAGCTGCAGCATTCTGCTCACAGACCACACTCAGTCGGACTGCCTGCCTGAGTCAGAGTTTGCCATGACAGGATGGCCCAGAAAGCCGGCATTTTAAAACAGCACAGCTTTTTTCCTGCTACGGCTGAAAACCTAAAAGCATGCATTCATCTTTTCGTCAACACCATTTAAGTGTTCGTGGCAGGACCTCTTAAAAGAACTGTGGGAACTGGGCGGTACAGAAACCCCAACAGGCGAAACCTCATGTTACACCATATAAATAAATTGAGAGAAAAAAACACATTATCATCTCACTACATGCTGAAAAACATTTGACCAATCTGACACCCTTTTATGATAAAGGTCTTGGAGTGATCAGGGATATAAGAACATATCTAAACATAATAAAAGCAATACACAGCAAGTCAAAAACCAGCATCAAATTAAATGGAGAGAAATTCAAAGCAATCTCACTGAAATCAGGAGCAAGACAAGGCTGTCAACTCTATCCATACCTATTCAACATAGTTCTTGAAGTTCTAGCTAGAGCAATAAGACAACAAAAGGAAATCAAGGGGATACAAATTGGAAAGGAAGAAGTCAAACTTTCACTATTTGCAGATGATATGATAGTATATATAAGTGACTCCAAAAACTCTACCAGAGAACTCCTACAGCTGATAAATACCTTCAGTGATGTGGCAGGATACAAGATTAACTTTAAAAAAAATCAGCAGCCTTTCTATATGCAAATGATAAAGAAGCTGGGAAAGAAATCAGAGAAATGTCACCCTTCACAAAAGCCACAAACAACATAAAATACATTGGGGTAACACTAACCAAAAAAATGAAAAATCTATATGACAAGAACTTTAAGTCTCTGAAGAGAGAAACTGAAGAAGACACTAGAAAATGGAAAAATCTCCCATGCTCTTTGATAGGTAGAATCAACATAATAAAAATGGCAATCCTACCAAAAGCAATCTATAGATCTAATGCAATCCCCATCAAAATCCCAACACAATTCTTCACAGACCTTGAAAGAACAATATGCAACTTCATGTGGAAAATCAAAAATCCAGGATATTCAAACAGTCCTGTACAATAAATGAACTTTCAGAGACATCACCATCCCTGACATCAAGCTCTATTATAGAGCTACAGTAAAACAAAAACAAACAAACAAAAAACAGTTCAATATTAGCATAAAAACAGACAGGTTGACCAATAGAATAAAATTGAAGACCTGGATATTAAATTAATCCACAAACATATGAACACATGACTTTTGACAAAGAAGCTAAAATTATACAATGGAAAAAAGAAAGCATCTTCAACAAATGGTGCGGGCATAACTGGATATAAACATGTGGGTTAATGCAAATAGATCCATATCTATCCCTTCACACAAAACTCAAGTCCAAATGGATTAAAGACCTCAGTATAAATTCAACCACACTGTACACAATAGAAGAAAAAGTGGGAATTAGCCTTCAATGCATGGCACAGGAAACCATTTCGTAAAAATAACACCAGTAGCACAGATACTGAGAGCACAGTAAATAAATGAGACCTCCTGAAACTGAGAAGCTTCTGTGGGGCAAAGGTCACAGTCAATAAGACAAAAGGCAGCCTACTGAATGGCAAAATATCTTCACCAACCCCACATCAGAAAGAGGACTGATCTCCAACATATATAAAGAACTCAACAAATTAGACATCAAAATTCCAAGTAATCCAATTAAAAATGGGGTTCAGATCTAAACAGAGAATTCTCAACAGAAAAAAATCTCAAATGGCTGAAAGACACTTAAGGAAATGTTCAACATTCTTAGCCATTAGGGAAATGCAAATAAAAATGACTCTGAGATACCACCTTTCATCAGTCAGAATGGCTAAGATAAAAACACCAATTATAGCTTATGCTGGAGAGGATGTGGAGTAAGGGGAACACTCCTTCACTGCTGGTGGGAATGCAAACTTGTACAACCACTCTGGAAATCAGTACTGCAGTTTCTCAGAAAATTGGGCCGGGTGGTGGTGGCGCATGCCTTTAAACCCAGCACTCGGGAGGCAGAGGCAGGCGGATCTCTGGGAGTTCGAGGCCAGCCTGGTCTACAAGAGCTAGTTCCAGGACAGGCTCCAAAGCCACAGAGAAACCCTGTCTCGAAAAACCAAAA
>NW_026067949.1:6175399-6274961 GCF_014885135.2 Alexandromys fortis
TCTTTCTTTCTTTCTTTCTTTCTTTCTTTCTTTCTTTCTTTCTTAAGTTTAAGTTCCATTTTATTTTTCCAAGGTGTTCTCTTCTATCTTTATGAAGCCACTTTACATGGGCTTTGGTGGAGGTCGTGGTGCAGCACCAGCAGGTCTAAATCGTGGTGGGGGCGTTCGGTCCTTCCGAGCTTCCCGAGATCGATTCCTGACTACCTTGCTATGTATAGCACAGCTCACACAGCAATGCAGCTTGACATAGAGTTTGGGGAGCACATAAGCGGCGAAGACACTCGCTTCGGGTATGTCTCTGACAGCAGCCGCCTCTACGATATTCCAAATGACGAACTTCTCAATGGCCTTGTCCTTGGGCACACAGCAGTTAGTGCAGCGAATTGGCTGCACATGGCCGCGGCCCTTTTCGGCACGACCGTTGTTTCTCCTTTTTTTGGTCATCTTGGAGCCAAGTCCTGAAAGAGGCCAGATAACTCAATTTCTAAGAGAAGGCACTGTGCTAATACTAATGTCAAAAGCAGAATGTCATTTTATTTTTCATGCATTGGTATGAAAACAGCACAAGGCCTTCAATGCTTTAGCTCTTCTCTAATACTGAAACATTATTTTCATTACAGGGAAAATTTTAGGTATGTCCATGATAGGAGTCATGTTAGGAAATTCCCCTGGATTGTACCTATCTGTTGAGAGCCAGGCCAACCCAAGGCTCTCATAATACCCAATGAAAGAACAAAGGGAACATTATTTCTGTGTCCTTGCCCAGGGGCAGACTTGGCAGGGTCTGGTCTGGTGCCAGGTCTAGAAACTCTAAGGAAGTAAGGTTTCAGTTCCTGGGAACCTAACTTTTCCTCCTGTAAAGACTGGAGTTATCAGTTCCAAGGCCCCTGATGCTTGGTCTGTCTGCGATGGACTTGATACTGTGTTCTCTTTACACAATTTTGCTTGATTAGCTTCCTGTTGAATGTATCCCATTCCCCCCCCCTCGCCCCCTCCCGCATACAGTGTACACGGTGTTGAATTTCTCAAGAAACTCGCTTGTATGAACTTGTGGAAGAACCCCTGATTCCAAACTTCCCCATTTTCTTTATTATTTCTTATTCCCGCTTCTCTTTCCCATGAACTTAATCACTAGAGAGCAACCTGTTGGTCCAGGTCACTATCATTTGTCTTCCTCCAGAGTATGGCTTTTTTACTTTTCTTAGGAAAAAGATGAGAATAAGACATGATTATGGATGTCTATAATTCAAGGTATATGGACAACTTAACAAAACATGCTTAATATCATTAAGAAAGATATAACTTTTGAAATTTATTAATGTCACATAGTTAAGAAATCCTATTAGTTTACTTCAAGAACTATATTCATATATATGTATATATATCTATATACTTTAAATATGTTATTATTTTCTTTTATCCTACTTGTAGTGAATACATTTAATCAGAAGCCCTCATACGGGGAACGCGAGAGTGGCAAATTCATTCCATTACCCCAAAGCCCCAGCACACAAGAATAAGCAACATCTTAAGCCTTTCATTTTTCACATCTTGAATTAAAATTAAGAAACAAACATGCTTTCAAATTTGGGTTCCGATGGAATGAGACTTTTTCTTCTCTCTTCCTAAAATACACCTCTTTATCCTGAAGATAGGACATATCTGGTTCAGCAGTCTTTACGCTCCTAAAACTTGCTACATTTTACAGAATTATGATTTTATTATCATTTCAATTTTTATTTTTGTACTCAATTATAGATTATATAAAAAACAAAACCAAATGAAGATATATATTTTTAATAACCTGCTTTCTGATTCCATTTAGATGATCCATTTAGATGATTTATGTATGATCCAGGATTATACATAAATTTTACTATTTTTTTTTTGGATTTTTCAAGACAGGGTTTCTCCATAGCTTTTTGGTTCCTATCCTGGAACTAGCTCTTGTAGACCAGGCTGGCCTCGAACTCACAGAGATCCGCCTTCCTCTGCCTCCCGAGTGCTGTGATTAAAGGCGTGCACCACCACTGCCAGGCAAATTTTACTATTTTATGGTATGCAAAAGGATTTAACAGTCCTACGCATTTTCTTTATGATACCTGTTTTGGCTCAAACAAACATAGCAGACAAATATACTATCTTTATTCAGCCAAAAGAAAGAAAAAAGAAAAACAAAGATTGAAAGCTTATCTACTTAAAAAACCATACTGCTAATAAAACTTTTAATTTCAGATCTGGATAGTTTTGTAGGAAGTATTTTTAAGATTAGAGGATTTCTGAAATGGTTGCAATGGATGCAAACATAAACTTCTGTTCTGGGAAATTAATACAGGAAAAGTATTTTAACCATTTTGCAATTAATACTGAAAACACGAGTTCTGGTGAAAGTTGGTTCTCTCCATAATCTGAATTTGTTTATTTGTTCTTGAAAAAGTTCTTGATAGTAAGATTTAAGAAAAATATCCCTTACGGAAGTCTGTTTAAATCTTGGGTATGATATTACAGGCCAAATTAGCCTGGTGTAGTCTGGTGGAGGCCTAAAATTCAGAGTGTTCATGAAGTATTTGGAAGTACCTTTATTAGGCTTGGAGTAGGGTAGGCTAGGGTTGAATTCACATTTCCCACCTTCCCACTCGCAAACATAAGATACAAGAACTCTTAAAAGGTGTCGGGTGAAGATATCAATTCTTTGTATAATTGTTTCAGCTAATTCAATCTCCCCACTAAGAGTATTTTCTGAGAGGGCATGCTCAAACACTACCTTTCCTTTAGCTGGATGACAATATCTTGAGTCGTTGAGTAGCAGGTAGCATTTTAGCTTGTCAGGGATATCATTAGGTTGAGAAGGCATCCGTTTTCCAAAGGGCCTCTGATTTACTCTGTAGTCTTTAAACATTCTTTTGGCTTTATTTACAACACTCACATTTTGATTCTGTTAAATGATCAGGAGATGAAATTTGGGGGCCCATCAGAACAGTGGTTCTCAACCTGTGGGTAGCAACTCCTTTAAACCTTATCTCTCAAAATATTTACCCTATGATTCATAACAGTAGCAAAATTACAGTTATGAAGTAGAAATGAAAATAATTTTATGGCTGGAGGAGTGGTCACCAAACATGAGGAACTGTAGTAAAGGGTCACAGCGATAGGAAGGTGAACCACTGATCTGGAACAAAATAGCATGTAAGCAGAAAAAGTGACAATTTAAGGCAAAACCCTAACATGTAATGGACAGAGGAACCAATGAGTAACATGTATCTAAAAAGACATGCTCTCAGGCAGAATAAACGAGTACCTAGTATCTAAAGACACCGATTTTCTGTGACCAGAAGAGTAAAGGGAGCACTTGCCACCAGAGCAAAACAGGCAAAATTCTATACTTCACTTTTAAGCAACAGACACAAAGATGCTCTCAAACCTAGTTACAGTATCTACTTCATTCTGAAAAGAATACTTTGTTATTTACCTTAAGTCTGCCTTTTAGTGAGATAGGAGGGGCTGCCTTTAAATTGCCCTGTCCTTTTATAATTTTGTTTTCATCTCGAATAGACTGCATCTGTAAGATTTCTCAAAGTACTTTTCAAAAGGCTAACTCAACCCCCCTTTGGAATACGCAACAAAAGAGGTGTATTAAAAGACATAAATTCTACACATACAAGTGATCCCTCTGCTATTTTTCTTATAGTTCCTGTATATATTTCTGTATCAAAACAAATTATCCTCATCTATTCTAAACATTTTCACACATAATTTAGTTTTCAAAAATGACTGATCTAAAATTCAGAATTCAACATAACCTTACAACTAACATGTTATTACTTAGTTTTTGTTATCTAAAGTTTGTCAAAGACATGACATTCCTACACGTATTTGTTCTTTTCTCACAGAATAAAAGAGTCAAGACCTATGTCAGATTATATTGTTTTAATTGAATAAAGCATATTGGAAAAGTTCTCATTATAATGCTGAATAAGTACCAAACCCATACTAAAACCCACGACTCAAATCAAAACAGTCATACTGACCTCTAGTGGCCAGACTCACTTTATTTCACTGATGGTGATAATAGCCAGATAAAATATTGTAAAGATGCTTCGTAGGACATTTTTGTCAACAAAGCAATAAAGGCAGCAAGTATCTACAACACAGAGACATTTAAAGGACACAAATTGTCATAAAATACTGGTATGTTCTATGTTTTAGTTTGCCAGCTTATTTTACGTTAAAAACAAATGATACACACAGACTGTCATTTTATTAGCATTTATTTAAAATTTTATTTATTTTGTGTGTGGCACATGCATGTTTAGGCCAGAGACGTAAACAGTGGGTGCTTTCACTGATTATGTCTTATTTTCTTTGAGGCAGGCTCTCAGTGAATCTGAAGCTGCTTATTTTGGCAGACTGGCTGGCCAGTGAAGTCCTGGGATCCACTGTCTCTCGCACCCACAAGTGCTGGGGTTACAGATGGGCACATCTGATTTTTATGTGGGTGCTGGGCATGTGAGTTCAGTTTCTCATGCTGTACAGCAAGCACTTTACCCACTGACCTATCTCCCCAGCTTCTCTAGTGATCCCCAAAGTGAACAAGGTTTTGTATGTTCACCAGTCACATGAGTCTACTAAGCATCTGAAGTAGGACTTGTGCAAAATAACACCCAGAGATGCAAAGTCTTAGTAAGACAAAAAAAAAAAGCGCGTTATCTTTTTTTAATAATGTATACTGATTATATGGCTAGTGATTTTAAGCAGTAGCATCCAGGCATTCGTTCCCCATCTTTCCTCCTCAGAATGCACATTCTTAGCTTGTTTTTGATCCCAGTGATTAACCTGGGGTATTTTTCTCCAGCTGGACATGGTGATGATTTCATTCCAGGTACCTAACACCACCATAGCTATCACTTTAGCCAGCAAATTGTGTACCTATCATTTTTCAGAAACTAGGAATGGAACAGGAGGATAATTATGGCACACTCCTAGGAAGAAATCTCGGGCACCCTGTCTGTGTCTCAACTTACTCATCCTAAAAGGAGATATAAATAAAGGATTCAATAAAGTAAAGCGCTTAGAATGGTGTCTGTCACATGAAAGGGGTCAATAAATTTTGATAGTATTAGCATATATGAATAAAGTTCTAAAACAGAAGGGGTTTTAAAAAGCCAGTTGCATTTATGGATATTTATAGATGGTTAAAACGAAAACCATTGAAAACATTCATTCATTCATTCCAACATTTACTCATGTGGATACAGGTAAAAATCTGGGAGGTAAAAATGAAAAGCTTCATTCTAACAGGTTATTTCTGATAGGGGAAGGCATCCAAGCGGCTTTGGAATGTTCGGAGAGCATTCTTCCATCTTCGCAGAGGATGCTGAGGTACAGGGCAAGTTCTTTGAATTATGAATTAAGTTGATATAAAACAAACCGCAAGGAAAACCAAACAAAACCCAGACACGGGATTGCGGGTGAACATGAAAGACCAAGATGATGGAGGCATGAACTCCACACACAGATACAATGCTGGTGGTACAAACTATACAAAGGGAAGAAAAGTCTGGCGAAGAAACATGAAGCCTCCCAGTGAGAAGTTAGCCTGGGGCAGCCCTCTTCCTGATACACTTCACCAACGGACACAGGACAGGAGTCACCAGGCGAGGAGCCAAATCAAGTTTCCCATTTTGGAGAGGTGTGTCCTAAGCCCCAGCGGAGCCATTCCTTGGGAGATAATCTTATATAATAACCAGTGCGTGTCTTCGCCAGGACCCCAAAGGTTTTTTTTTTTTTTTTTTTTTTTTTTTTCCCACAGTCTGCGTTCTCTTCCGTCGGTAAGAGTTGTTACGCAGGCGTGTGAAGCAGACCCGGGAAGCTGGAGCATCTCCGAGCGGCTGCAGACTACCTTTACCCCGCCTTTCTTTTCCAGGACCCCCAGACAGCCCGGCCGCCGCCCGCCCACTGCGTCCGCAGGACCAGATCGACCTCAGGAAGCCCTGGCTTCCCCGACCGCCGAGCGCGCCCTCCCCGACTCCCTCAAATATCCCCTTCGCTCCGATTCCCGCGCAGGCAGCGGCGGGTCTTCTCCCCAAGCCGACTACACCGGCGCCACCAGCTCCGCGTCGAAAGTTGAACGCCAGCGTCAGTTCGGCTCCTTGGCGACGACACCACTTCCGGCCACGCCCACACCGAATCTTCACAGCGGGCCACCCCCCTCGGCGCATGCGTACCAGCAGCGGCAATCCAGAAGGGGGACGGGTCGGAGAGTCCCTTGTCTCTCTCGGCTTCCGGGTCCCGCCCCTCGCGAAAATCACGCTGGGTCTCGCTCTCTCGCGAGACGTGTTTCAAAACTGTGGCGGTAACCGCGCCCCGGAGGCTCTCTGACCGGTCGTAAGCGTTTGTCATCGCGGCGCCATGGCGGCGGAGAAGAAGCGGCTTTCTGTGAAGGAGGCTTTTCGGCTGGCACAGCAGCCGCACCAGAACCAGGCGAAGCTGGTGGTGGCGCTGAGCCGCACGTACAGCGCGGTAAGCGGCCTGGCCTCGGCGCCGGCGTCCCCCCCCCACCCCCCACCCCCCGCTCAGCCTTTTGCATTTGCGCGACCCGCGTCGGGGTGACCCGGGCTCAGGTGCTCTGAGGCTTGCCCGAGGTCTCCTGGTCTCCAGCCAGTGTTCGCGACTCCCGGCATCGTCCCCGGCGTCTTCCTTCAGTTTTCTCCACCCCCTTCCCTGGAGCCCCGGAGGAGCGATCCGTTATCCTTAGTTTGGCAGTGACTTGGAGACGCTGGGTTGCGAATTTCAGACGTCCTATTTTCCTTTGGGGGTTTCTGGTTCATCGTAAGAAATCCGACTATGTTATTTCAACCAACTCCTAAGCTTAAAATCCAATTCATTTCACCAAATATTAGAACCCAGCCTTTCCTAGTTATGCTAATCGTTCATCGACTGGAGCTGTGAGCGAATTTGAGGCCGATTTTGAAGTTCGAGAAAAGTAAATACGAACGTGATTAAGGATATGGACTAGGTTGTGGAAGTTAGACTAAAAGGAAATTGCTGGATATTAGGAAGGCCTAAATAAAATGAATTATTCTTGCCGAAAGTTTGTGTTGCATTAATATGGTAAGAAAAGCATTGAGAATCCAAGAGGTTTGAAAGAAAAACAGTCAAAATTTATGCTTTCTACTTTCTCAGAGGTGCAGATTATATGCTGAAGAGAAGTTTGGGCAGGTTTATTTCCCCTTTTCTTGGTTTGGATAATTGAGAATTTCCTAAAAAGGATTTTAGTTTGCCCTAAGGCCAAAGCTTTCAGCAGTGTTAATGGTAGGGCGGGGAATAAAGAATCTTCATTACTGCAGCTCATGGAGCCGTTTCTTCCGTCTTTCAGGGGGATGATAAAACAGCTTTTCAGGAGGAGTTTGTTCATTACCTTAAATATGCCCTGGTGGTATATAAACGCGAGCCTGCTGTGGAGAGGGTCATCGACTTCGCTGCCAAGTTTGTTACTTCATTTCACCAGTCTGATCAGGAAGAAGAGGAAGAGGAAGATGGTGGCATTTTAAATTATCTGTTCACTTTTCTATTAAAGGTACTGTGAAAACAGTACTTTGGGGGAAGTAACGAAGAGAATTTCTCCATGGTGTTTGTCATTTTCCACAGTGAAATACCAGTGGTAGAGGAAATGTATGAGAATAAGTCTTTTATAGGAAATCTTGCCTGTCATTAAGCTGAAAGGGTAATTCTAGTTGTTGAGTTGTTAACTGCCTGTTTAAATTCTCATGTTTGTTGTGAAATTTTTCTGCCTGGAAGTAAAACATTCCTACAGAGAAGAATATGCTTATTTTTTTTAGTATAGCAAATATTTTTCCAGACAACTTGAGATTATATTGACTATTTAAGAACGGAATGTGACTAGGAATAACTTTTTGTTTTTGTGTAGTCTCATGAAGCAAACAGCAGTGCAGTCAGATTTAGAGTATGCCAGCTCATTAATAAGCTTCTGGGGAGTATGCCAGAAAATGCCCAAATTGATGATGACCTGTTTGATAAAATTAATGAAGCCATGCTTATTAGATTGAAAGATAAGATTCCAAATGTGAGAATACAAGCGGTTTTGGCTCTCTCTCGACTCCAAGATCCCAAGGATGATGACTGCCCAGTAGTTGATGGTATGTATGGTTTTCTAAATCTTATTTCAGTATGTTGACTGTTAATTTTTCAGTATTTGGATTTGATGTGTGCATGTATACATGTGTGTGTGGGTGTGTATAAGCACATGGAAGCCAGAGGTTAGAGTCAGACGTTTACAGCTGCTCTCTACCTTATTTTTTTGAGATAACATCTCTCATTACATCTAGAGTTCATCTACTCAGACTCATTGGCCACCAAGCCCCAGGAATCCTGTCTCCTTGTTCCCAGTGCTAAGATCCTAGGTTCTTGCCACTATGCCCGGTTTTTCATGGGTTTGGAGATTGGAATGGAGCATCAGGCTCATGCTTGTACAGCAAGTACCATACTAATAGATCCATCTCCCTAACTGAGCATTGAATTTTTACTTATTCATTATTTATGTCTCTATGTGTTAAGGATAGCGAATAAGGAAGAATCAACCCAATAATTTAAAATGAGAACATATTATCAGTACTTTTAATTTTGCCTTGCTCTTACTCCAGTTGTATCCCTTTCTCAGAGATGGTGATAATTACAGTGAATTTTGGGTTAATTGCCCTATTTGCCTGAAAAACTAAACTTTAGACAATTGGTGTTTGTTTCAGTGTTAAATTTTGTCTGCTATATTTTGATGGACCATACTACATTTTTGTGTCTTTTTTTCCTTCAAAATTATTTCTAGTTTTAGCGTGATATATTTTTTTCTACTCTATTTTAATGTTTTATGGAGTTTATTCTGCATTTTAATGGCCCCTCTAGTTGTTTGCAATTGCTTTGCTTTAAAACAGTGCTAGAAGCAGGGTGTGGTGGTGCCGTGCCCTTAAGTCCCAGCACGCTGAGGCAGGCAGATCTCTGAGTTTGAGGCTAGACTAGTCTATGGAATGAGTTCCAGGACAGCCATGGCTACACAGAGAAACCATATCTTGAAAAACCATACCAAACTAACCAAACAAACAAAAACCCCCAGTATTAGGATTTTTATACATGGCTTTGGTGCATAAATGAAAGGGTTTTGTAGAGTTATACTTAGAGATAGGCTTATAGGCCCCACTTTATTAGACTAGGTGGAATAGTCTAAAAAACGATTTACTTATTAATAGTCTCAGTAATGGGGCATGAAAGTACTCATTGACCATCTCCTCTTTAGTTTCATCACATTTTAAAATTTGATGAGTTATCTAGTATATGTTATTGTTACCCATCTTCATAAATTTATCATGTGATCATCATGAGTTGCTTAATATTGGTGGTACATTTTGAGAAGTATTACTATAAGTGATTTTTGTAACACTGTAGCGTGTACTTGGACAAATGGATTGTAAAGGTCAATCACTCAGTGTGACTTCTGGTGCAGTCAAAAGTTCCACTAAACATGTATGAGATTACTGCCAGTATATTTGGTATACTCTTGTATAGTCAAGTTTTTTTTAAATAAATAGGAGTACACTCAAACAATTGTAAAAGTATATTAAACACATGAATTTATTACAGCCACTTATTAAGGTTAAAAGTGTAAAGTCAAATGTGAACCTTTACAACTTCCCTTCTGAATAACTATTCTAACTGTATAGAAGTTCATTGAGTTGTATAGTCTTTGGGTTTGGTTCTTTTTTAATTTCGGGGTGTGATTTTTGGGAGAGGTAACATTTTTATAATAAAGTTTAAAATAAATCAAAATAATAGGTCCTTATAGAAAACCATATCAACTTAAATTGCCTGCTCTAATAATCTCCTGACTTTTGAGGCTGTTTTCCTTTTTAATCTCCAGTCACAGTATGTTAAATTTTAATTCCATTCTCAGAAAGTTATTGAATTTTTTTTCCTTTTTTGCTAAAAGTGACTATATAAGAGTAGTATATGGTCTCTCTGTTATTTAAAAAATGAAATATCAGAATGTGGACATATCTATGACTTAAAGAACAATTTTAATATTAAAATGTATTACTTTATTTTTAGCATATGTTACTATGATAGAAAATGATTCAAATTCAGAAGTTAGACGTGCAGTGTTATCCTGTATTGCACCATCAGCAAAGACTTTGCCAAAAATTGTGGGGCGTACAAAGGATGTAAAGGAGGCTGTCAGAAAGCTGGCTTATCAGGTAAATAAGTTAAACATCTTCAGAAGGCATGTATGGCATTTTGGAAAAGTCTTGGTAGCAATGATTTTTTTTTTCCAATTAGGACTTTTGAAGAATATAGGTAATTTAGGTAGAGTATTATTGTATTAAATGGATTAACTTCCTGAATAATACAGTATTCATAAGTAAGATATCTCTAAAGTGTATTGAGATTAATGGCTATCTTTTACCTTTTTAAGGTGTTAGCTGAAAAAGTTCATATAAGAGCTATGTCCATTGCTCAGAGAGTACTGCTTCTTCAACAAGGTCTTAATGACAGGTCAGGTAAGATACACATTTTTGTAAGTCAGACTTGAAGTTAATAAAACTATCATTTCCATAAATTTGATGAAACATTTTGAGGTTAAAGGCCTTGGTATTTTGAAGGAACAAGGCATTTCTTTTAGACTTCTCTGCTTTAGGGAGGGGAAGACTATTCTAAATTCTATGTGGTTGCTTTTTTCAGAAATCTGATAGAATCTTTCCTATCCCGTCTTTCTTAGACAGTATTATTGTCTTTCTTAAACAGTATTATTGTGATTCTCTGTAATACATAAATGTGTTCTGTGCATGAGAAACAACAGGAATGAGCAGCCCTGTCAATACCCCGCCCTTCTCATAGGTCAAACTAGAAGATCTCCTTATGAAAGATGTTCTAAACATTCTTGGTTGGCTCTCATTAAACATTTAGTCTCAGTTTTGCTGTACCAAGAAAGCAAACTTGAATTTGTGAATATTGTCAGAGGACTGACGATGCTTTTAAGTCAGCAACTCTCAACCTGAGGGTCACAACCTCTTTGGGGGTCTGAAAACAAATCTTTACATTATAATTCGTAACAGTAGCAAAATTACAGTTATGAAGTAGCAGTGAAAATAATTTCATGTTTGGGCATCACCCCAACATGAAGAACTGTATTAAAGGGTTGTAGAATTAGGAAGGTTGGGAACCACTGCCTTAAATGATACAAATAAAATTTGTTTAATAAAGTATGTTGTGATTTCAATACTGCAAATTGAATTCATATAATAGAAGTCAGCAAGTGAAGTAGTAGATTTCTTATATTCTGATGCTTGATATTCAGTGAGGAGGCAATATGAAGGATTTTTTATTCGGCTATATAGGAGTTAGGTTTTTACTGCTGAACTCCCATATGTATTTTGAAATAGGCATTATCATGACTTAGTAATTCTGCATCTTTTGTTAGCATGCTTTGTTCTACCTGTAGTCTGTTTGTATTGTTAATATCAGTGTTAACATTGACTCAATAAAAGTTAAAACGGGGATAGTGGGGGAAGTCTAGAGTGTACATTGTTCCCTGTCTGCTATGACTCCCCAGATGCTGTGAGACAAGCAGTGCAGAAGCATCTTCTCCAGGGCTGGCTGCGCTTCACCGAAGGAAATATCCTGGAGTTACTTCATCGGTTAGATGTGGAAAATTCTTCTGATGTGGCAGTCTCTGTTCTTAATTCCTTATTCTCAGTGACTCCTCTCAGTGAACTGGTCGGAATCTGTAAAAACAATGATGACAGGTATATAATAAAGTATTTAAATCCAGCTTCCACAATTAAAATTGATTTTCCCTCCTTGTACTTTCAGATTTCATCAGTACCTTTTATCTGTCCCTCATTTCTTTAATGAATGTCTTTTTTCCCTCTGGTACAAGAACTCATTACTTTTTGTCAATTACCGCTTCATTTGTGCCCTTTCATTTTGTAATTTTATTTTTGTATTACACTTACTGTGAAAACATCCCCAAATGTACATTCTTGTCACATTAAGCTTATTTGAAGCATCTTAAGTTTCTTTTTCTTTTAATAATTTTTTCGATGGGTCATTTATTGACTTTGTAATTAAAATACTTAGTTATTGAAGGAAATCTATACTTTATTCCCATTTTTGTTCTGCTTTCCAACTGCCGGTAAAAATAATGCTCTCTTATTCTCTTCTAAATGAAGGAAGTTGATTCCAGTGGAAACATTAACTCCTGAACTTGCTTTGTACTGGCGCACCCTTTGTGAATATTTGAAATCAAAAGGAGATGAAGGTGAAGAGTTTTTAGAGCAGATTTTGCCAGAGCCTGTAGTATATGCAGAGTATTTACTGAGGTAAAATTTTTCTTTTGGTTTGAACTGTACTTACATTGCTGATGTGCCGATCTCATAGCCCTCTTTTTTTTTTTTTTTTTGGTTTTTCGAGACAGGGTTTCTCTGTGGTTTTGGAGCCTGTCCTGGAACTAGCTCTTGTAGACCAGGCTGGTCTCGAACTCACAGAGATCCGCCTGCCTCTGCCTCCCGAGTGCTGGGATTAAAGGCGTGCGCCACCACCGCCCTGCCTCTCATAGCCCTCTTATTTAAAGTCATCGTTGGAAAAAAGTTTTTAAAAAAACTGTTGTATTCAAGTAGGTATAAATGGGTGTGTTCATTGAGTGTTTCTCTAGAGTCTGTTGTGTGGTTAGTATATTGAATGTGTGTGTATACTATCCCTGTCTCAGTGACTCAGCATTAGCAGCTGATTAGTGTGGCTTTCCCTGATAAAACTTTTTTTCTTTATTGAATTTTATCTAATATTCACATATGATGAATTTTTTTCCCCCGAGATAGGGTTTTGCTGGAGTTTTAGAGCCTGGCCTGGAACTAGCTCTTGTAGACCTCTTGTGGCCTCGAACTCACAGAAATCCACCTGCCTCTGCTTCCCGAGTGCTGGGATTAAAGGCGTGCGCCACCATTGCCTGGCCATGATGAAATTCTTAAAAGTTATTTTGAAGCACGATTAATAAAAACTCAGAGAAATTGGGGTTCAGCCTGAAGGTCAGAAAAGCAAAATAGCCAGCCACTGGCTCTTACCTCTATCTCAGTCTGAAAATGGTGATCCTGCCTCCAGGAATCTCAGAACGAGACTGAGTCATCAAGCTGTCTCCTCCCATTTTATAATCCTCTCTAGTTCTAGGATTAAAAGCGTGTACCACTGTTTCTGGTTTCTATGGCAAGCTAGTGTGTCTGCTGGGATTAAAGGAGTATGTAATTGGTGGCTGGTTTTACTTTTCTGATCCTCAGACAAGTTTTATTTATTAAAATACAAGTGAAGTGCCACTACATTGTTCTTTGTAAGCTGTACAAAAACAGGTATGATGGTTAGATTTGGTGCATGGATTGCTGTCAGAATCATAGGATAGTAATATATGGCTAGTTTTAGTTTAATGTCTTTTTTGATTAATAATACACTAAATAAAACAACTTACTTTTAAAATTTTATTTTCCTAAATTATCTGTCTTGGCTAATTCTATGTCAACTTGACCTCAGCATTTTGGGAGAGGGAACCTCAATTGGAGTAATGGTCCCACTAGATTGGCCTGTGATGGTACATTTTCTTGATTGATGGTTGATTTGGAAGGGCATAGCTTACCATTATTGGGCTGGTGGTCCTGGTTCTATAAGAAAACAGGCAGAGCACGGCATGGGGAACAAGCATTTCTCCATGACCTCTACATCAGCTCCTGCTGCTAGGTTCCTGTCCTGTTTGAGTTTTTGACATAACTTGTTTTAGTGATGGACTGTAGTGTGAAACAGGAAATAAACCATTTCTTCCCCAAGTTGCTTTTTGTCATGATGTTTTATCATAATAGACACCCAACTAAGACAATATAATTTCTACTTCACTGTAAAATTATATTAAAAAATACTTAAAATTCAAATGTAGAGGTAAATTTATTCTTTTATCCCCAGTCCCATCAATCATTGTAGAGTTAACAAAATATTAGAGTGTGCATTTTTCAAATCTTTTTCTCTACGTGTTTTAAATGCACATGTAAGTTTCCTTTTGAAAATAGAGCATATTTTATACACACACACACACACACACACTGTTTTCTGGGTTTATTTTTTTTGACCTGTATATAAAATCATTATTTGTAGGTATGTGGTATTACAACACTATTTTGAGTGCCTTGTGTGCTTTGTAAGTGCACTTCCACTGAGTTATATCTACTTTATTCTACTTATTTTAGTTACGTCCAGAGCATCCCAGTAGTTAATGAAGAACAGAGAGGTGATTTTACCTACATTGGAAATTTGATGACAAGAGAATTTATATGTCAGCAATTGATTCTAATTATAAAATCTCTGGATACCAGTGAAGAAGGAGGAAGGTATGTCTAAATGTTAACTAACATTTGATCTAATTTCTTTTAATTTCATTTATTTAGTAACCTACCTTGGTTTAATTTTTAAAAGATAATTCTGATTTTAATTTTAGTGTAACTATAAATGATGATGATCTATCCTCTGGTTAATCAGGCTTTTTTTTTTTTTTTTTGGGGGGGGGGGGTTCAAGACAGGGTTTCTCTGTGGCTTTGGAGCCTGTCCTGGAACTAGCTCTGTAGACCAGGCTGGTCTCGAAGTTAATCAGGCTTTTTAAAGAATAATTTTTATTGAATAATTTCATATCCCTCTCAAGACTCTTCCCATTCCTTTTGATTCTCAACATGTTCCTTCTACTCTGAGCTCCTGCTTCCCCATTATGGGCAGCATTCCACAAAGTGCACTCCAGAAGAAAAATGATTCTCCCTCCCCTAGTAGCTATCTACTGTGGTTGCTTCTCAGCTGGGGGGTGGTAGGGTCTAAGGAGCCCTCACCCCATCTGCACTGGAGTGTAGGCTGCAGGTCACCTGCAGATAACCACAGCTGCCGTGAGCTCATGAGTGTAACAGCCAAGTCTTGTCTAGAGGGCATCTGGGCAGCTTATTACTCCCTCTTAACTCCCTGGCTAAATCCCTACGTTTAAATACAGTTTGTTACAGTATGACTAGATCTATCTAATCTAGAAGTGCTATAAAATTTTCTCTTTCCCATTTCTGTATATTGAAACGTATTTACACACATATAGTTAATTAATGTCAGGGTTTAATCTGAGAAATATGTTAGGTGATTTTGTTGGTGTACAAGCGTAGTATATAAATTTAGATGTTATAGGTTAATTGTTCATTGTGGTCTTTTGGTATATAATTAGAACATGACAAAGTATGTATGCGGTTGTTGCAAATATAACTTTCATAGTAGTAGTATGCTGAGTATACGCTATGGTAAAGGTAAAGATTACCATATAACTGTGATAATTATATAAACCAGTAGCAGTCATTTAACATTAAGTATGATGTGTTGTATATAATTGCATATACTATACTCTTACATGTATGGCAGTATATGTTTGTTTACACCAGCATTACTAGAGAAATGGCTTTTACGTACAGCATTATTAGGGTTATTAAGCATTTGATATATAATGGTTTTTATACTCATAATGATTTTCTGGGACTTCCATTGGGTATGTGGCCTAATGTTTACTCAAACATCATTATGTGGCACATGATTGCATATGTATGCGTGTTTCTGTGGGTATATATGTATATAATCCTAGTATAATTCCTCAGAGTAAGTAATTTCCAAGTTTTTGGTTTAAAATATTTATTGCAGAGAAAACAAGTAGTGCTATCTAGAAGATTTTATTCACCACTCCACCCCCCAATTTTTGGTAATTTAAGATCAAGGTATAAAAATATAATTTATATGTGTATTTTTAAATCAGTTGGAGAATATGAGGGGTTTTTTTTAACCTAAAGTTTGTATGTATGGAGTTTTGTACTTATATTTGTAAACAGAAGTAAAAACTAAAACAGATGTAAAGAGAAGTGTTTAGAGAAAATGTATTTTCAGTTGGCAAGATGGCCCAGGGGTTGAAGGTGCTTGTTGTCAAACCCGATGATTTTCATTTGATTCTCGGAACCCTCAGGGTAGAAGGGGAAAACTAATTCCTGTAATTTCTTCTCTGATCTCCACATTCAGTTCTAGGCATGTGCCCTCCCACGTATGCACACAGAAAATAAAGAAAAAATGTTTAAAAATATAAATAATGTATTTTGTCGGAGTGGTAGTTTAAAAAGATCTTTTTGATTACAGGAAACGACTGCTGGCTATTTTGCAGGAGACTCTTACACTGCCTACAACCCCAATTTCCTTAGTTACTTTTATTGTTGAGATACTCCTCCACATCATCTTAGATGATAATAAAAGGATACAGATTGTAAGTGTTTTTCTTTTTGATATAGTTAAGAAACTTTGATCAGTGACATCCAAGAGTCACAATTTCTCTTTAGCACCCTTGCCTTTGATTGTTTTATTAGTGTTGTCCAACATGTTGCAAAAAGGAAGAAGAGTATGTTTTTCTTACACAGTTTAAAGCACTTCTTTACTCAGCATGCCTGTTGAATCAGTGCAGCAGGTCTGGGAGGAGGGAACAATTGGGATGAGGTTTTATTTGTAATTATTGGGAACTAGTGTGTTGAAGGAAGACTTGAGCTATGTATTCCTCATTTGTAGCGTTGGGTAAGTTTTTAGCCTATTTTACTCATCTGCAAAACCTTATTTTGTAAAAAACCTGATGTATACTTTTAGTAATGCTCATAAAGTGTTTGATAGATACACAAGTCTGTTGAATGTGCTATAGTAGTTCCAGAAATGAGGTCTAACCCCTTGGGGAAAGTTAGCAAAAAGAAATACATTTGTGTTGGTTATTAAAAACCAATTGCTTATTGGTTGGTTCAAAATTAGTTTGTCCAGATCTCTCCTTACATATTTTTTTTAGCTTTTTTTCATATTTTTTATTAAAAAATTTATTTTTTATTTTACATGTCAGCCCTAGCTTTCCCTCCCTCCTTCACCTGCCTCCCTCCCCTCCCCCTCCCCGTCTTCCTATACCATTCCTAGTTAGTGGTTATCTAGGATTTCCTTATTCAGATGGGAGACACCTTTTTTCTGAACTAGTGAATTCCAAGTGACTCTGAAAGGAAAGTCATTATTATTGCTTATTGCTTATTTATTGTGTACTAAAGGAAGAAAAAAATTTTTTTTTTAATTTAACTTCCACAGAACTGAAGGAGTTAAAAATTTTAGATTATAGAGAGTAATCTTAGGGTACAATAATTCAGTTTTTCTACTTTTTAAATACTGCATTAGTGATAATTTGTCTTTAGTATCCATATGACTTAAATTATTACTTTTTAGTCAAATAATACATCTGATTAAACTGTTAAGTTCTTTTGTTTGCTCATTTGGCTTTTTGTTTTGTTTTTATTTTTATTTATTTATTTTGAGATAGGATTTCTTTTTGTGTAGTCTTAGCTGTCCTGGAACTAGCTCTGTATACCAGGCTGGCCTTAAACTCACAGAGACCCTCTTGCCTGTACCTCCAAGTGTGGTGATACCTTGTTTGTATAAATAAAGCTTGCTGCTAGTTAACCATATCACTTCCTGTCTGTCTGTACAGACCTCCAGACCTCTATTGTTAGCTAGTGACTAGCTCTACCCTCTGATTTTTCAGGTAAGCTTTATTTTTACAAACAAGATAGTACCACATTTGAAAAATGCTCAGGGAATTGTGCCAGAAGAAGCACTTGGGGCGGTGACTGCCTGAAGGCAGAGCCAGTCAGTCTAGGTAGGGTAAGTCCTGTGGCATTTGGAACTCAGGTGCCTGTGAAGTTTGTTGCAGAGAGCCTACAATAACAGCAATGACAAAAATCCCAAACTCGCTTAGATGCTTAGGGACTAAGAGTGAAGAACCTAGCCATCTGGGTGGTGACTCTAGTGGGAGCAGCTGCAAAGCCACAGACAAGCGACTCTTTTGTGTGTTTGTGTCCCACATTTGGTGCCAAAATGTAGCATGAGTTCTAATTGGTGTTAATAAAAGCCAAGAGTCAGATATAGGGTCAATGCTGAGAAATGAGAGAGATGAAGAACCAAACCATAGCCACCTTTCCTACTTAGCGTCTCAACAGAAAAGAGACTGAACTCCAGTCTCCTCCCGCTTTATCACTTCCTCTTTGTTTGTACAGACCTCCAGAACTCTATGGTTAGCTAGTGACTAGCTCTGCTCTCTGATCTTCAGGCAAACTTTATTTGTACAAACAAGATAGCACCACACCCAAATGCTGGGATTAAAGGCCTGTGCTACTACCACCACCTGGTGATTATTCCAGTCTTATTGTTCGATCTTTGTATTAGTTGCTGTGTTGTTGCTATGGCCAAATGCCTGTTGTAATGGTTACTCATATCAGCTCGTCAAGATTTAGAATAAACTAGATGACAGATCTAGGTATGTTTGTGAGACAGTTTCTAGATTGGGTTAGACATGATGACACCATTTTATGGGCTAAGGTTCTGAGCTGACAGTGTAAACCAGCATTCACTTTGCTTTTTGATGCTAGTACAATGTGACTGCTTCATTCTCTTTTTTCCATTCCCTCCCCTCAGTGGTAGACTGTTTCACACTGAACCAAAACGATGGTGCCTTCCTTCAGTTGTTTTTGTCCCAGCAATAAGTAACTAATACAAGTGTCAAGAAGCATGGGGAGGAAGTGGGGGAAGGGAAAGGAGAGAGGGAGGGAGGGTTTGTTTTTCCTTGATGGTACAGTCTGTCTTGATGGGGAAGGCATGGTGCTGAGAAAAAGATGAGGCAATTGGTCAGACACATTTTGTTCACAGAAAGCAGAGAGGCGAATCTGATGGTCAGTTAGGTTGTTACTTCTTTTTGGCTTTTTACTCAGTGTAGCTCCCTAGACTGTGGGATAGTAAGGCCCACATTTAGATTGTGTCTTCCCTCAGTTAAACCTCTTCAAAAATACCCTTACTGACATGTCCAAAGGGGTGTCTCCTAAATGATTCCAAATATAGCCAGGTTGGCGGTGTAGATTAATTAACCTTTGCAGGCTATCTCTTCTCAAGCACAGTCACTTTACAGGCAGTTGTTCCAGGCAGGCAGCGTTGATCTTTTATTGCATCTGTATTACTGGGCTGTTCACCGAAAAGAGTCACCATCTTGGGGAGTATCTGAAAACACCCACAGTGACTATCAGGTGATACCAAGTCCAATCAAGTGGACAAGATGAACCAGCACAGTCTTTACTTAGGATTGTGTAACAAATGAGTATGTATGACTTTATCTAATTCTTCTGCTGTCTTTCAAAGATGACATTTGCTTGTCAAGATGACAATTTGATGTAGTGTAGCTGTTTGTTATCATTTGCTTGTTTAAACATGGATTACAATTTGTATTTTGAATTATTACTATCAGGTCACAGAAATTATCTCAGAGATTCGTGCACCCATCGTTACTGTTCGTGTTGATCCATCTGATACTAGAAAAAAGGAACTCAAGGTAAGTCTCTTCTAAATCAAAGATATGCTTTAGTGATGTCCTTGTTGCCTCCTGCTAGACTGCTCAGAAATATTCTCATCAAATCAAGTCTTTAAGTGTTATACTCTAAGGGTATGCAAATCATTACCAGATTACATCTTATATTTGACTGCTTGAATCCTGAGTCTTTTTGATATTGTAACAAATTTTCATGTTAATTTTTGTGTCTGATCAATTTCTATCTTTTTTTTAGATGGCTGAAATAAAAGTTAAGCTTATTGAGGCTAAAGAAGCTTTGGAAAACTGCATTGCTGTACAGGATTTTGACCAGGCATCAAAATTAAAAGAAGAGATAAAAACTTTAGAAGATGCCAAAATAAACCTCCTAAAAGAGACAGAGCAACTTGAAATTAAAGAAGTTCACACAGAAAAGGTATATGACATTTTTTTAATACTAAATTTTAACTAGTATTATATCAACAAACTTATTTTCTTTAATTCATTAAACTACCCAAATGTATTTACTTTGGAGGGAGTTGTGACAATACCATGAATTAAAATGAAAAAAAAAACTTTAATTTTGAAACTTTCGTTTTATATTTTTAGACTTGTGATGTTTGAACCACCTCTTTACATAGCCCTAACTGGCCTGGAACTTGCTTTGTAGACCAAACTCCATTGAACTAATGGAGATCTACTTGTCTATGCCACCACACCACACCTGACATTTTTGGACTTTGAAAAATACCTTTAATTTTTATAGCTAGGACTTGTTCCTTTGTCATGTTTAATTTGAATACGTTCTTCTCAGAAAACTAGTCCTCTAATGATTTCCTTAGGCCTTTTTATTTATTTTCCGTGAATGGTTTAAAAAGGAATTGCATCTATCTTTTCCTTTTGTGAAAGGAGGTCCATGACCTTTTTATTGTTAGGATAAAACATCTTTGGTGAAGAAGTACTCATCTTCTTTGGTAGATGGATATTTGTGTAGTTAGAAAAAAACCAAGCAGCTTTGTTATTTTTCTTTAAATTTATTTATGTGTATGAGTATTTTGTTTGCATGTGTGTATGTGTATTGTGTATGCCTGGTGCTCTTGGTGGTCAGAAGAGAACATTAGAGCCTCAAGAACTGGAGTTTTAGATGGTTACAAGTTGCTATATAAGTGCTAGGACCGGATCTGGTCCTCTGCAAGAAGAGCAAGTACTAAGAACCACTGAACGTCTTCCCAGTCACAACTTTGTTATTTATTTTTAATGAAACACTTGATATTTAGTAATATTTGAAGTTTTTCTATTTTTTAACTTAGTCATTTGACAAATTCTCTTAAAAGGATTATGTCATTGGTCATCAATTTATTTTAGCATATGATAGAATGTATCAGTTTGTGTGTTTTATGTTTTTAAAGATCTTGTCTTTGTATTGAATATACTTATAATTGCACTTATTTTTGTTTGTTCGTTTTTTGTTTGTTTGTTTGTTTTTTTTGTTTTTGAGAAAGGATTTCTTGGGCTGGAGAGATGGCTCAGCCGTTAAAGGCTAGGCTCACAACCAAAAATATGAGAAAGGATTTCTCTGTGTAACGGTCTCGGCTGTCCTGGAACTTGCTTTATAGACCAGACTGGCCTCAAACTCACAGAGATCTTCTGCCTCTATCTTCCAAGTGTTGTGATTAAAGCAATGCACCACCACCACCTGACTATAATTGCACTTTTGATTTGGGTAGTGCTTAAGACAGTGCTGAACAAGCAAGTGTACTGTGTATGAGAGTTCTAGAATTAATTGTGCATCTTTAACTCCCTAGTTATAAACATATGCTAACTTGACACTTCATTTTTCCAGTGAGAATGTCTCATTTATTTTTATGGTCAGTAGCTTATTTATAGTCTGTAGCTTATCCTAGCCTATTAAATTTGAGACAACAATAACAACAACAAAATTTAAAATAATACAACCGGGTGGTGGTGGCACATGCCTTTAATCCCAGCACTTGGGAGGCAGAAGCAGGCAGATCTCTGAGTTTGGGGCCAGCCTGGTCTACAAGAGCTAGTTCCAGGACAGGCTCCAAAGCTACAGAGAAGCCCCGTCTTGGAAAACCAAAAATAAGTAAGTAAGTAAGTAAATAAATAAAATTTCAAATTAAGAAACTGTTTGAAAAAGTGTGATGGTGTATATCTGTAATATTAGTGCTTTCAGTCCTGGGTCAAGGCCATCTTGGGCTATATAAGTGAGGCCCTGTTTTACAAATCCAATGGAGAGTGCCTGCCTAGCACATGGAAGCCCTAGGTTTGATTCCTAGCCCTGTCCCAACCCCACCTGCTTTTTCTCCCCAAGGATAAGGAAAGCATTTGTAAAAGTGGTCTGCCTGATTAATAATCTCTTGACTTCTTTAAATATTGAGTGTCTTTTTGTCTTATTTGGGAGCCATGGCTATTATAATTCTAATGTAATAGATGTTGTGATATCAGGAAACCGGAAACTTTATTGAGAAATGTGTATATGTAAAATGCTACTGGTTTCCCCAGAGGAAGAAGTAGATTAGCCTGAGATGTGAAGAAATTTAACTTGCTCGGCTTTTCTTTGTTATGAGATACTAGCTAAGAAAACAGTTGGGAGGGAAGGAGGATTTTTTGTTGTTGTTGTTTTTGTTTTTGGTTCATAATTCAGAAGTTTCTACATATTAGGGTTGAGAGGATGTGGTAGAATAGAGTGGCTCCTGTTGTGTGATGTGTTACTCTTTTTACTCTTTCGGGGTCCCACCACCCAACTCCCACATAAATTACACATGGAGGCTTATTCTTAGTGAGAATGTCCAGCCTTAGCTTGGTTTATTTCTAGACAGCTTCTCTTAACTTAAGTATCCTGATTACTTTTTGCCTCTGGGCTTTTTTCTTTTCTTACTTCTGTGTATCTTACTTTCACTCTTACTCCATGGCGGCTGGGTGGCAGACCCCTGATGTCCTCCTCTTCCTTGTTGCTCTTTCTATTTATTCTCTCTGCCTTCCAGCCCCTCCTGTCCTTGCTCCTACCTCGCTCTTGGCCATTCAGTTCTTTATTAGACCATCAGGTGTTTTAGGCAGGCAAAGAATCACAGTTTCACAGAGTTAAATATAACACAAACAAAAGCAATATATCTTTATACCATTAAACAAATGTTCCCCAGCATAAACAAAAGTAACACACCTTAAAATAATATTCCCCCAAAGGCTCCCATCCTGACTGACAGGGAGCCAAAGGCCTAAGCTGTTTTTTCCTTTTCCTGCCTTGTATTCTTGTTCAGGCTTCTACCCTGTGGGTTGGTGCCACTTGTATTCAGAGTGGGTCTTTCCTTCTTTGTCTTTGAAAAAACCCTCACAGATACATCCAATGATGTGCTTTACTAATGTTTACTAGCTGATTCTCAGCCTAATCCAAGTTGTTACAAGGTTAATCATCAGTCATAGTACAGACTAACAAGTTAAAGGATGGTTTTTCTGTAGTAAGCTAGTTGGGTGATTATCCCTTCAAGTTCTTTACAAATGTGAATTCATTATTCTAATTGCCCCCAAATCCTACTATCTTTCAAACCTAAATAGTTAACTGTGAATTTATACGTTTAACACACTTTGTCTTGTCTCTCCTTAATGAGTAGTTAAGGAAATGTAGATGTTGTAATGATATGTTTGATGACCCAGAGTTTAAAAAAGGTGCTTGTTTTACTTCAAAACTTTAGGTTTACATGGAGACAGGATTGGATAGAAAATAGATAAATCAGAGGAACTATTAAGAACCAGATAAATGAAAGGCCTCAGATAGTCAATATTAAAAAAACTACATTATTCAGAGATGATGGTGCATACAGGGATATTTTAAAGTGTAGGATGAGTACTCTGCCTTAGTATTGTTTGAAAATAGAGAGTGATAAAAGCCTAGATAGTCATATTGCTTGGCCGACTTTAGAAGTGTAGCTTGAGATGAGGGCCCTGTGAATGAGGTGGTGGTGAGTACAAACAGAAGAGATGTGTGTCAGGGCTGTTTAGGAGGTAGTAGGAAGGAGAGAGAAGCGAGTTTCTTGGGCCTTTTTTGCTTTGGACAAATAGAGAGATGGTCATGATATGATAGAATGCATGCGTTAGAAACTTAGCAGTGAGTTAGTTCCATTTTGCATGTGTTGTCTTTAAGGAGCCCATGGAACATTCAAGAAGTGTCTTATACTTGTATATAAGATGTTGAAATTTTGAAAACAGCTGGCTATTATGTGACAAAACTTCTCCTAGGGAGATACAGTGCACACATCTTCTTACTCAGATAGGGATCCCACAATAAACTAAAGTACAGATACCACTGAAATCCAACTTGGTGAACCAATGAGTTTTATTGGAGTTACTTACAGAAATATGGGTGAGAGATTACTTATAGGAGCAGAAATGACTCATAGACATCTGCATCACCAAAGCCCACCCTAGACTTGCTGTCAGCTCACAAAGTTGGGAACCTGGAGCATACTATCTATACAGTTTGCAGATAGTTTATCAGGTTGGGGGATGTCTTTCCAGAGGTGCCTCAGTTATTCTAATCTTCCAACTGGCAGCTCACCTGGTTTCTGCTTCTTCCAGGCTGCTGGTCTGGTGTATTTGCAGGTGGCTTGTGGTTCTGGTCAGTTTGGGTGATTTCCTGAATCTATTTTGAGTTGTTTACCTTCTGTTTAAGGAGCTCCCCCTTAGGATGGACAGTTTCAATCTAGCAGGAAACTCTTAGATAACACTTGGCTAGTTCATAAATGAAAAATAGAATTGCATGTTTGGATAAAATAGCCTAGGGAACAAAGAGTGACTATTGCCATAGAAAACTCTCAAGAGAGCAATTCTTTAAGAGATAGGCAAAAGTTATACTTACTAATGCTGGATATTTTGTCCTTTATTTTAGAATGATGCTGAAACATTACAGAAGTGTCTTATTTTGTGCTATGAACTGTTGAAGCAGATATCCATTTCAGCTGGAATTGGTGCAACCATGAATGGGATCATTGAATCTTTGGTACACTGCTGGTCTCTGAGGCCTTATACTCCTCTATCTTATTATATAATATGTTTATTAGTGCTTAAAATAATTAAAAGTCTACCATTTGAAAAATTTGATAAATATAAATAGTGAACTATGTATATCCATAATGACTACTTCATAGTATGAGGAATAAATAAGATAATGCATTTTTATAGTCATTTAAAATAAAATATAAACTGTTTCTTTAGAATATGCTCATTGAATGCATATTATCTGAGAAATGCTTGAAATGTAGTATACATAAAAAATAAAACATATAGAATGCTTTCCTGAATCCTCTGCTCAATGAGGGCAATATTGTTAAAAAAATAGATACTATGTATATTTATGTGCTCGTGTGTGACAATAACAAAGAGGCCATCAATTTCTAAGGGGTGTGGGGCGCATGCAGTGGGTGATAGGGGACATGAGAGGAGCAAAGGGAAGGGGGGAAAGGTGTTGTAATTAAAATATAAAAATTAGTTACTTAGGTTATTAACACTGATTATGAAGATTTCAATGGTCACAAGTTAACTTAGTAATTGCAGGGTTTGACCTGTTTGAGGAGAATGATCCTGTTATATCTTAAGATATGTGAAGAGAGGGAAGAACATTTAAAACCAGAGCCATATATAAATATTAAAAACTAGTTTAGATTGATACATACTATAATAATAGTGTGGGAAGTCCTCTGTATGTGTGTTGCATTTATTGGTTAATGAATAAAGTTATTTGGACCAATGGCTTAGCAGAGTAAAGCCAGGCAGCAAATCAAAACAGAAAATCAAAGGGATGCTATGTAGCTGCCTAAGGTAGGTGCCCAAGAAGCAAGAGGTAACAAACCACGAGCCTTGTGTTAAAATGTAAACTAATAGAAATTGGTTATTTTAAGATATAAGCGCTAGCGAGCAATACACCTAAGCAATTGGCCGATCGGTGTTGTAATTAATACAGTTTCTGTTATTCAGGTCTGAGTGACTGGGAACGAAGGAAAGAGCAGTCTCCTTTTATATAGTAACAGTTTTAAAGATGGAAGAATATAAAATTTGTATAATAATTTTTATCATTTACATTCTGTAGTACCATTTAGAATATATAAGATTAACTCTATGTTAATCTAATGCTATGTTAAAAATGGTACTTTTGGGGGCTGGAGAGATGGCTCAGAGGTTAAGAGCATTGCCTGCTCTTCCAAAGGTCCTGAGTTCAATTCCCAGCAACCACATGGTGGCTCACAACCATCTGTAATTGGGTCTGGTGCCCTCTGCTGGACCGCAGGCATACACACAGACAGAATATTATATACATAATAATTAATTATTAATCAAATTAATAATTAATTAAAAAATAGTACTTTTACTGATTTCTTTTTGCTTTAATGTGGATTTTAAAATAAACAAAATGACATGTAGTTTCTGTTTGTGACCTCTGTTTTATTTCTGTTGGGTGATACTGAAAAAGAGATATCAAAATCAGACAGTTGAACTTGCTAAAATCACAGTGAAGCATGTCTGAAATGAGGGTGTAGGAAGGACTACACCTTATACTAAGGAATTTTGTCTCATTCTGTTAGCATTGGGAATCTGAATCAGTTTTAGCAGATGTGGGAATGTTACATATTGAAACAGGAAAATTTCTCTGTGTTCTGTTTAATCAACTTTATAATTACCTCTTTTCATTTTTTTTAACTGAAAACTTTCTTTTTTAATATCTGTAATAGTATGGAAATGAAATAGCCTTACAAAATCATATGGAAATCATCAATTTGACCTAAATTTTAATATAGCATTGTAAATTTTTTGCCTTGATAAAATTTAATTTTTACTTCATTGTAGATTCTTCCTGGAATAATAAGTGTTCATCCTGTAATAAGAAATCTGGCTGTGTTGTGCTTGGGATGCTGTGGACTACAGAGTCAGGATTTTGCAAGTAAACACTTTATGTTATTCTTACAGGTAGGATTGATTTTATGACAAAAATCATGTGTCTGTTTCCTGAAATACTCTGTATCTCTAGCCATATGTTAATATTCTGGATGTGTTCAGATGCTTATTGATGATTGTGAATAATCTTTAGGGATTCAATTTTTTCTTGGTATCTTATCAAGATGTTCTTATAGAAAGAGATTGAAATAACAGTTTAAGATGATCATGTACCATGTATGAGTGCATACTATTTGCTGTCAGTGTCCTTTGCTTAGGATAAAAACAGTAGGTAATTGCACAAGTTTGCATTCCCACCAGCAATGGATGAGTGTACCCCTTTCTCCACAACCTCTCCAGCAAAGGCTATCATTGGTGTTTTTGATTTTCGCCATTCTGACAGGTGTAAGATGGTATCTTAAAGTTGTCTTGATTTGCATTTCCCTGATCGCTAAGGAAGTTGAGCATGACCTTAAGTGTCTTTTGGCCATTTGAACTTCTTCTGTTGAGAGATCTCTGTTCAACTCAGTGCCCCATTTTATAATTGGGTTGATTAGCCTTTTATGGTCTAGTTTCTTGAGTTCTTTATATATTTTGGACCAGCTGGCCTGGGTCTGAAAAAGCCCGGGTTAAAACCGGTCTCGCTGAACATAGTGGACAATGAGGACTACTGAGACCTCAAGAACAATGGCAATGGGTTTTTGATCCTACTGTACCTATTGGTTTCGTGGGAGCCTAGGCAGTTTCGTTGATGCTCACCTTACTAGACCTGGATGGAGGTGGGTGGTCCTTGGACTTCCCACAGGGCAGGGAACCCTGATTGCTCTTTGGGTTGACGAGGGAGGGGGACTTGATTGGGAGAGGGGGAGGGAAAGGAGGCGGCGGTGGGGAAGAGACAGAAATCTTAAATAAATAAATAAATAAGAAAAAAAGGCTTAATCATTACCACACACACACAAAAAAAAAAAAAAAAAAACAGAAGGTAAGTGAAAAGAGAACCCACTTAAGTCTGTGCTGAAGGGGAAACAATAGCATAGAGCATAGCAGCAGCAGGAATAGGAATGAGAAGAGGGTGAGGAACTATTTCATTGATGTGGCCTTAGTCATATTTTGACATTCAGGATCATAGAGAAAAGTTAAAAGAGCAAGCCTTATAAATACCTCGGTTCCTTTTTTTTTCTTAAAGATTTTATTTTTCTGTGTATATCTGTGTGTGTGTGTGTGTGTGTGTGTGTGTACATGCACCATGGGAGGCCCACCACCCAGCTCCCAAATAAATTACATGCAGAGAGACTTATTAGTTTTAAATGCCCAGCCTTAGCTTGGCTTGTTTCTTGCCAATTTTTCTTAAATTATCCTGACTACCTTTTACCTCTGGGCTTTTTATCATTCTCTATTTCTGTATACCTTTCTTTCTTTCTTACTCTGATTGAACTTACCCTGTAAAATAGAGATTTCCAATATAAATGATTCAGGGAAGAAAATTTATTTGGTTTTGATTCTTTTGACTGTAGCCTTCCTGCCCCATATTCTTTTACCTCTCATAACCTCCCTTCTGCCTTAATGTCACATGTGTCCTGTGTATCTTTTCTTGAGCATAACCCCACCCCACTTACATACATCCTATAAATACTGTTGGCTCGGGAGTCAATAGTCTAAGTTATCTCACTTAATAAAATTGTTGCGTCTGACCATGTTTTTAAAGTTAAAAGTATTTGTGGATGATAGATTGAAGGGGAGAAAACTTCTGAAGTTTGCCTATATTTTGTATACTATTCTGAGTTGTGGTTTTTAATTTTTTAAATTTTTTATTGTTTAGCCTTTTTTTAGTTTTCACAAGAGTTCATGATCAAAAGAAGATAACTACTAAGTAGATTCAATTTTGTATCTTTATAAAGATTGGATTATTTTTTAACTTTTCTTTATATTATGAGACAGGGTTCCTTTATGTAGCCCTGGCTATCCTGGACCTCATTTTATAGACTAGATTGACCTTGAACTCAGAGGTGTGCCTGCCTCTGTCCCCAAGTGCTGCTGAGGTTAAAGGCGTGCACCACCATGCCCAGCTCTATGAAAGTTTTTTTTTTTTTTTTTTTTAAAACAAAGTATTCTTAAGGCTTTCATTGGACAATTTTTAGATGAGTGAAATGTCTATACTGGGATTAGAAAAACTTGTTAAGTGCTAATAATAAAAATTGATATAAAGATTTGTTATAAAATCAGAAGAGGGCAATTATTTCATCTTAGAATCTCCTTAGGACTGAATATTGGTAGCTACTGCTGCATATTAGGGGCATGAGTGTAACAAGGAAACTGTGGATGCTGAGGTAATAATGTATCTGAAGTTATGAGAGCCATCAAAATGACATATTAAGAGTATTTGGTTTTGTCAGATTTACAGGATTCATTCTCAAAACATGTAGTGGATATGTTCTTGAAATTCTTGTCTGAAGGCGTAAGTCACAAACAATCCCACACCAGTTTGGAATTATGATTAATAGAATGGTTATTTATTTAAGGGGGAAAAACTTACAGATCACCGTCCCAGACAACAGCCCTCTGCCCAATCAGGAAAGGAGCCTAGTCGCCAGAAGCAGAGCCAGAAGCCAGAGAGTGAACAGAGGGAAGTGGCTGCTTTTTTAAAGGGAGAGAGACCACGCCCCAATGGGCTGGTATCTCAGCTGCTATTGGCTGAAGGAGCAGAAGGAGCTCCCACAACACTTGTCAGTTTTGAAAATAAGTCATTTTTCTAACTACACTAATTTGACCAACATAGAGGTGATTTTTGGTTATTTTAAAGATCAAATTACATTGAATAGTATAGTTAATAATTCACAACAGAATCTCTTCCCCCCATGGTTTTGGAATTTGCTGTGTAGTTCTCAGGATAGACTTAAACTGTTTGTGTACATATGCAGAGATCTATGTTGGGTATCTTCCTCAGGTTATAGTCTGTCTAACTTTGAGACAAGGATTGCTCACTGAACCAGGACCTCCTTGATTTGGTTAGGTTGGTTGGCCAATGAGCACTAGGGATCCACCTGTCTCTGTTCCCCAGCGGTGGGGTTATAGATGTGCACTGCTATGTAACTAGCTTCCTGGGTGGGTGCTGGTTATCTGAAATGCTTATGTTTGACAGGCACTTAAGCAACTAGGCCATCTCCCTAAACTACTTTATTGAAGCATCTCATTGACAACTTAATTCATTATATGAAATCTGAATTTAAGTGAAGAGAAAAATTTTGCTTAAAAGGAACTAAATGTACTGACATTGTAACAAAGTTTTAAACTCATTAAAATGTAATGTTTTTTTTTTTTTTGTTTCTGTTTGTTTGCTAGGCAGAGAGAACAGTTTACATCTTAGAAAATGATAAAATTTTACCATGGTTGAGTTCTATTTTTCTTATCAAAGGACGAAATAATACAATCCAGCCAGACTGTGACTTCAGAATCTTTTTCCACTGCAAAGATTGATTTAAGGACTAAAGTTCTATTATGAGATAAATAAATAATTTGTTTTTTAAAAGTGAAATTTTAATTATAATTCTGAAAAGTGTTGTTTTGTTTTTACTTAACATTGTCATTGAAATTTAACTAGGAAAGACACTAATTTTACTTAGAATATAGTATTAAGTTGTTTTGCTGAACTTTTGGGGGTTTCTAATTGTAGGTTTTGCAAATTGATGACGTCACAATAAAAATCAGTGCTTTAAAGGCAATCTTTGACCAGCTGATGACATTTGGGATTGAACCATTTAAAACTAAGAAAGCTAAGACTGTCCAGTGTGAAGGTGCAGACGTAAACAGTGGTGATGAAGAAGAAGAAGCAGAAGATGCTGAAGAGACCGCCACAGCTAAGAATGTTCTAAAACTCCTCACTGACTTCTTAGATAGCGAGGTAGGGGGATCATTCAGCTCTACAGTTATGAAACACTTGCAGCCTGTGTTTATCTTCTTAGCTCTATTTTTTTATTTTTACCAAAGTTTACCTTTGACACAATATTATTTTTAAAAATATTAGTTTAAAATTTAAATTTTACATCTTACTAGTTTTCATTATCAAATTAGTGTGCAAAGAATTGAAGATTCCTTTGTTACAGTGTTTCTAACATAGGAACAGAAATGAATTAGAACAGATACTATTGCAAATGGGCAGTTTTCNTTTCTTAATTTCCTTTTGGATTGTTCACTGTTCTCAGAACAGAAATTCAGCTGAGATATGTGTGTGTAACTTTACATTTTGTGAATTGAACTGGCTTAATAACAAGTAACTTTGGAAAAGGGAATTCTTGGGATTTTTCCTCTGTGTAAAACTGTTGTTTCTGAATAGGTACAATATTAATGCCATGTGTTTTGTTTCTTGTTCAATTGCTCTACTTCATGTACAGTGTTTGGTTTCTGAAGCAGATGTCCTTATTATATTCCTGGTTTTAAGGTGAAAGTTATGAATCTTGTTAATAAATGTGGTATTGGTTATAAGGTTTTCAGGAATGCCCTTTATCATTTTGAAAGGATTGCTTTCTATTCTTATACCCCTGGCTATTTTGTGTTTGTATTTTAATAAAAAGATAATTTAATTTTGCTGAGTGTTCCTTTTGCTTCAGTCAATATGATCATGAGGGATTTTCTTATCTTTGATTTGTTGATAATGGTATGTAACATTCATATTTGATTGTGGTATGCACCACCTGTGCATTTCTGTGATAAAATTCTGCTTGCCCATGATGCATGACCCTTTCACTGTGTTAATGAATTTGGTTTGCTACTATTTTGATGGAAAATTTTTCATCTGTTTTCATAAGTGACAGTCATCCATAGTTTTCTCATGATGTCTGATTTTTCTTTCTCCATATTTTCTGTTGCTTACCTAATTCTAAACCTTGTTTGCTTTACAGTCAGATTATTTGCTCTTTTCTTGTTCAGTGAGGCATAATTTACGTTATTGATTTGAGATTTTTTTTTTTAAATATAGCTATATCTTACTACAAAACTTGGCTCTGACCACTATTTATTGTAATCCTCTAAGTATTTTATTTTAGTTCTGGTTTTTGAAACAACCATATTCTGTAACCCAGGTTAGTTTATAATTTACTTTGTAGGCAAGACTAGCTTCAAACCTGCAATGGTGTTTCTACTCTTATCAAATTCATGATAAAGTTAGTGATTTTTGGATAGTTATTTTAAAATACCACACATAACCTTCAAAAGAAACTAGAGGTAAAACTTTCTGATTGAGTGTCATTTTTCCTAGGTGTCTGAACTCAGGACAGGAGCTGCAGAAGGATTAGCCAAGCTGATGTTCTCTGGGCTTCTGGTCAGCAGCAGGATTCTTTCTCGTCTTATTTTGTTATGGTATAATCCTGTGACTGAAGAGGATGTCCAACTTCGACATTGTCTAGGCGTGTTTTTTCCCATGTTTGCTTTTGCAAGCAGGTATTGAGCCCTTGATAAAATCTTATTTGAAGTCAGATTCAGCCTCCCCTGATGCACACCTGAATTATATCTATGTCATTTTGTTGTTGATACACCTTCTTTCAGTAGATGAATGGTAAGAATGTAGCATACATTTTACAGAACCAGATTTTTTAAGCTTTTTCTGCATGGAAATATGTCTTATCTTCAATAGATACATTTTGTGCATATTTTAGAATTAAACTTTTCCCTTAAATAATGCTTTGCCAACATACTAGTAAATGGAGTTTTTGGTATATCTTTTTGATCAAATCACTTTATTCAGAAGCTTGAAGTTAGGGAAGGCCAAAAAGGATAAAGGGATCTGAAGTCTTTAGCAGGGCAGATGTCCTTGGCCTTGTACTGAAAGTTCAAATCGCTTTTCAATAGGACTAATCAAGAATGCTTTGAAGAAGCCTTTTTTCCAACTCTGCAAACGCTGGCCAGTGCCCCAGCGTCATCTCCTTTAGCTGAAGTAGATGTCACAAATGTTGCTGAGTTGCTCATTGATCTGACAAGACCAAGCAGATTGAATCCTCAGGGGAAGAATTCCCAAGATTATCAGGTGTGTATGTTAGTCTGGGTGGCAAGTACATCCACATGTGCATGAGGATCATTGTTGTTTGAGTAAAGAATTCCCTCTGCTGGGTTCTTTGAAATTGTGATGAATTACATTTATATTTTGAGGTTTTTGTTTTTCTGGCTTATAAGCAGGTCCAAAAGGCGAAAAAGATTGTTGGGGAAATGTGGAGACATCATGAAAATAGAAATAATGATTGCAAATGTTTCACAACCTAGAAGTTACTAAAACTTAGTATTTCCATTACTTTTCTCCTCACCTTGTGTGGTAATCCTTGAAGTAATGACCTCTGTTATCTAAAACTCATTACATCCGCAAATGTAATGAGGACAATTTAAAGGCAAGAGTTTATTTCAAGCTCTTAAGTGGAGCATACAGGTCAACTGCTAGCTCATCTATAATTTAATTAATTTTAACTGGATTTTCAAATTCTTTAATGACATTTGTTTGAATATGTAGAAATTTGATGTCTTAATGATTTCAGATGCCAACTGGAAGTTGACAGTTTTGTTCTGTTTGTGCATTGTTATTTTATTTTTTTGTTATTTAGTGACTACTTTGTCACAGATTATGTACTAGGAAGATTATATTAAAAAGGATATGAAGCAAAATATGTTAAGGAACGTATGTTAAGAGCCATCAAATGCTTTTGGAATTTAGGAAAATATAAGATTTGTTATAAGAATGATGAGTGTATCGTTAGTTTTACTTGCATTTCTGGGAATTAAACTAAGGTCTTGTTGCTGCTAGGCAACTGTTTTACTGCTGGATTATATCCCCAGCCCTCTTTTTATTTATTATTTTGAGACAGGGCATTATTAAGGTGCTTAAACAGCTTGGCTTCCCAAGTAGTTAGAATTACTGGTGTGTATCATCAGACCTGGCTGCATTGGGCTTGGTTGGAATTTGAGAAGTGGTTTGAGTAGATAGGAAAGATAGGATTGCAAAGGTTGTAGTTGGCCCTATGTCAGTGTATAAATGGACTTAGTTATTAAAAAGTTAATAGGATGAGACCTGTTAACCAAGAATTTAATGGTCACTGATGGTTATATGAGGCGAATTGGTGAGAAGATTTGGAGAAAGCTTGAGAGGCAAAAGATGATGAAATCCAAGAAAAGTCTACAATCTTAAGTGTGAGTAACAATACACTTGATAGAGTGCCTGAGAGAGTGAGCAATGTAATCTGGGGCATAGGTCAGATTGAATTGAAGTTTAAATAGGAGTTTCAGTTGATTTTTATTTTTTATTTATTTATTTTTTTTGAGTTGCTCAGGACTGAAATGAGTACCACTGTGGTACCTGTGCATTGACCTTTAAGGGCAGTGGTGTGAGTTTGGAAAAGGCCCACTTTGATCAGCCTGGATCATTTCAAAAGCTGGGTGATACTTAGTCCTAAAGGGGATAGATCTCTTTGTACCGTAGTACCCACTATGGCTAATAAAGGAAGGAGTTTCTTTTGGAGGCAAGGAGATAAAATTTAGGTTTAAGCATTTTGCAAGATAGTTAGAAATGTTTTGTTTGATATATAGAACTATATTATGATAAAGCATTCTCATAAAGATTTTTCTTTTTAATTTTTTAGGCCTTAACAGTACATGACAATTTGGCTATAAAAATTTGTAATGAGATCCTCACAAGTCCATGCAAACCAGAAAATCGGGTTTATACAAAAGCTTTGAGTTCTATAGAACTCAGTAGCAGTGTTACAAAAGATCTCCTGCTTCTATTGGATGAGATTCTGGAGGTAAAACAGTTTTTAATACTCTCAAGTAGTTTGTGTTCATATTTATCAGAGTGGAATTTAGATGGGTGTATTAAGTATTACCTGTTATTATATATTTTACCTGTTCATTAGAAATAATTGTTTCCTTCATGAATTTTATAATTTTTTATTTTATTTATTTATTTATTTATTTTGAATTTTATAATTTTAAGAATGTTTTCAAACAACTTGGTATTGGCGTATAACTTTTATTTATTTTATATTCCCCCCACCCCTCCAGCAAGTAACAGATAGAACATGTCTGAGAGCTTTGGAGAAAATCAAGAACCAATTAGAAAAAGGGACTAAAGAACTGGACCAGGCTGTAGTAGCACAGGACCAAGCACAGGGCACCAGCACGACTACAGCTCTTCAGAATAAAGATGGTAATCACATTCTCACCTGAATAGCTGTGAAATTGTAGTTTTCATCTCTACTGAGAATTCTATTCTGTTTTGATTGAATTTAAGAAATGAACAAGAATCTTTTTCTTTGAATCTCTTGGGAAAAGCTATTATATATGTATTTATTCCACTTTTCAATGTATTTGAGTACATTTCTTACTAACCATCTTGCCAGGAGCTTCATTTTGTAGTATTCACATTTTTGGAATGGGGATTTATTGTAACCATCGGTAGCAGCTAATAGAACTATTTTCTGTTTGTTTTCTATGAGATACAAGGATTACTTAAAACAAGACTGTCTTTTGTTTGTATTTTTTATGATTCCATGTATAGAAGCATATATGACTCCTTTGAGGGATGTAAAAGGAGCTCAGACATCAAAATCCACACAACGAAAGACTAACAGAGGTAAGATACGGACTGACCTCATCTTACAACTGTTTTCAATTTAAAATACTAACTTTACTCTCTTAGGAATAAAAATTCTCAAATGTCTTAGGTATACTTAAGTTTCTTTTACTCTCCTCAGCTGATGGAAATTCTTGATTTTTCTGAGGAATGTAAGATCATTATGCTCCAGAGGATTTTAAATAAAAAACATCAAAAAGATTATACAATTAAGGGCTTTTTGTAGGTAAATCAAGAATATGTTAAATTGCCAGGTCTGGTGGCACATGCCTTTAATTCCAGCATTTGGGAGATAGAGGCAGGTGGATCTCTGAGTTCGAAGTCAGACTGTCCTACACAGTGAGTACTGAGACAGCCAGGGCTATGTAGAGAACCCTGTATCAAACAACAAAAGCCAACCAAACAATACAAGGTTAAATAATAGTTTTATAGTTTTAGTAGTATTAGAATTTTTGTGTCAATGAGCACTTTTTTCCCCTTTTACTTCCTTTTCCCCATCTAATTTCATCTTTTTTTTTCCCAACTCAATTTTCCAAGGGGTATCCAACAGTAGAATATTTGTTAGGATAAATTCATGCTTGCTGGTAGGGGACCATGTGGAAAACATCTGAAATTCAAGGCCTTTTTAATTGTTTTATTAATTCCTTATTACAAAAGCAATGCATGCTTATTACAGAAGAATAAGAAAGTACATCCAAGCAGACCTACCATCAAGAACACTAATAGTCCCACCCATGAGCCAAACATGATTTTAATTATTGAAAATAGTTTTATGGCTCTGTTCTAAGTATATTTAATCTTTTCTAGAATAGAATCTGGCCATAATATTGTTTCATTGCAAACAATTATTTAAACACCAATTACTGGATATTGTTCGAAATTAGTTCCATATTCTTGGATGCCTTCCTGGGGATAAATACATTAGTGAAAGCAAATAAATAAACGGAGGAGGAAATAAATAACAATGAGTAGGGCATATACAGTTATATAAATTGTCAAATGAACAGTTGATTTTGATCAGATTACTTTTAGTTACAGAATAAAGTATGAGAACTCCTTTTTTATTTTTTTTAATTCCAAACTTAATGTATACATGCTACATTTTACTTCTTAGAGATGAGGAACATTGTAGGCCAGATTTAATATGTCTCTTTTGTCTTTTTCTTAAATTTTATTTTCTTCTCTTTTTCTCCTTCCTTCCTTCCTTCCTTCCTTCCTTCCTTCCTTCCTTCCTTCCTTCCTTCCTTCCTTCCTTCCTTCCTATCAGAAAAGATTTTCATATATCTTAGGTTAACTTCGAACTCTCACTATTGACCTTGAACTTCTGATTACAGGTTGGGAATATAGGTGGTATACCACCATGCTCCATTTTACATAGTCACTCAAACCAGGGCTTTGTACATGCTAGGTGAACACTCTACTCACTGAACTACATTCCCTAGTCCGTCCTTCTCAACCTTGTAAAATAGTCTAACAGGTAAACCCTGGTGTATAGAGATCTGCTTTTTGTTTTGTTTTGTTTTGTTTTGTTTTTTTAACACTGAATTATATTTAAGAGCACATTTGAACTTGAACTTGCCATGTGTACATTTAAGTATTTTACAAGCAGACTGTATCTTGCTGTTTAAATTTGAAGTCAGGTATGATAATGTCAGACTATAATAACAGCTGTTCTAGAGACTGTGTGGGGATAGCTTGAGCCCATCAGTTTGAGGCCAGCCTAGCTAGGCAACAAAGCTTCAAAGATAAATACATACAACAAAAACAAAGTTTCGTTTTGGAGCTCTTCATTGACTGAATTTGCCTTTGTAACCTTTTTGTTAGTTTTTTCATATACGCTGTACCCCTGCTGAAAGAAAATCATCATATATGAGTGTTACCTTGCGTGTGTGCAAGAGTATGCATGCGGGTGTTGCTTCTTAGGCACAGTCTACTTGTTTCTGAGACAAGAGTTCATCACTGGTCTAGAGCTTCCCCAAGTATAGAGCCCTAGGGATCTGTGGGTCTCTGCCTTCCCAGTGCTGGGATTATAAGCTTGTGCCACCACACCTGACTGTTGTGTGGGTTCTGGCTTTTAAACTCTACTCCTCATCTTTAACAGAACCAGCACTTTGCCAACTGAGCTGTCATACCAGCCTAAAAATGTTTTTATTACCGCATATGGTGAGCTGAAGTTTGCCTCTGTCATGTTTGTCATGTATTTGTAGTGTTCATCCAAAGAAATTTATACAAATTTTAGTCTTTTTTCCCTCGTCTGTGGTGTAGTGAAAGCATCAAGGTGGCTCTAGGAATAAGGAAATGTGTTGAAGAAGATTGTTGTGCTGAAAGTAAAGATTTAGATAGCATGGAAACTATATTTAGAAACATGAAACTCTTAGAAATTTTGCTAATAAATTATACTGTCTTTAAGGATGGAAAAAAGTGCCACCTTCATCTAGGACTAACAGGAGGCGTCAGGCTCCTGAGACTGACTCCGAAAGGTATGTCGTATGTTTCTACAAGACACAGAAGATGCCAATCACTTTAATTTTGCTCAGAAGTAGAAAACTATAATTTTCTTGTGAGAGAAACTAATATTATAAGATAATAAAAGCCATAAATAATCTGTGACTTTAGCAAACAATTAAAATTATCCATCAGGAACATTAGACTTATGAAGAGATGTATATTTTTATTCATTGGCATTGCACTTAGTTACTACTTAGTTTAATGTGTTCTCATTTTTCATGTATTCTTATTCTCATTACCTGACTTTGTGTATATGACTCTGTATCTTTCAGTTACAATTCTGCTTATAACTTTAGTATATTAGTGGTTTGTATTAATAGTGTTTTTTTTTCGGTCAATGTCAAGCCATAATGGAGCCTGAAAAGTTTGTAGCTCTGCATTTGTTTACTCATTTTATTGGACTGTGCCTATTCTCTTAGATAAAGTCTTAGTGGAAGGATTTAACCATGTTTTAGAGATTTACTAACTATATTAAGAGAACACAGTACTAGTTTTCACTTGAATTTCAAAACTCTCTTTAGGACAAATTGTTGTGGTCTCTATGTAATTACAAGCGAAACTATAAAAGCTTGGTGTTTGCTTCTTTCCCTATATGACACCAGGCTTTACCAGTAGATTAAAACTTACCAAATTAGCTAGCTTTTCTGTGATTCATGTGGCCGGATAGCCGTCCAGCCAGTGTTTTTTGGTTATTGCTTGGGATTTTAGTTTTAAGCTTAGTTAATAGACTTAGACTGTCAATTATACACTGTTAGAATGTCAGAAATTAAAAGTTTTATTTATAAGTATTCTGAGTTTTAAAGCTTATATCTAAATTGAATGTATTTTCAATATCTTTAGTGATCATGGTGTTCCAGAACCACCTTCAGAAGTGAAGATGAGATTACCAAGACGTGCCAAAACAGCAGCACTAATGAAAAGTAAACTTAGTCTTGCACAGCTTATTAATGAAGATCCAAGTTAAGAGAGCTGATGAGGATGGAGTCCTTTGAAGTTGTGCTTATTTCTTTGCTTTAATAGTTACTGCGGTAAAAATAAGAAATGCTTGCTGTGTTTCTGGAAACATGGAGTGTTGCCACATAACTTTGGCATCTGCCAGTGTGATCCATCTGCATGAATACATGCTTGTTTTTATTAGACTGTTAAGTGGACCTAGGAACCTACTTTTAAATAGGTTCCCTAGGTGAACCTTATGAAACTATGACATTTGGAAAGATTTGTAATAAGCCCAGTAGCTTATATTTGAGAAGCTTAGATAAAGTAGATCTAACATAGGTGACAGTGTCAGACATCAAACAAAGGGCATTTGAAGGGTGAAGTTTGTATGTATAGTTTTAAAGAAGTATCTATTACCATTGAGGACAGGTATAATGAACCAAAGCATTCCTTATTTACATTAAACAATGGCTTTGAGAATTGTAGGATTCCTATACTAAGTATTAATTTGATAATCTTACCTCAATGGGTAATTTTCTCTTCCTAAAGCGTTCCATATAGGAACCCTTGTTTATGAATGTTTCTGGGATTAGGGAGATGTCCACACACATTAATCATGAAGATACTGGTTTTTGGCATATCAAAATATAATGTACCTGGAATAATAAACAATACTAATGGGAAATGAAAGTTATAAGAAGTCATCTTTATGTACTGATTTATGAGCAGTTTTTTTGCTATCAATTTCAATTATCTTTTAAAATTGTCACTTATAAAACAAATGTTTTGAAAATTGCATTGTATAAAAGTAGACCTTTATTTCTGCCATATCCAATGAAATACCTTTTATTATTCTTGGTAATGACCTTATCTCTATTTTGGATAAAAATGTCCTAATATGAATTTTTTACAAATTGTGCTTCTTTAAATTTATTTGCCAGAGGCTGTTTATTTCAGCTGATGTTCTGAGATGGAGTGAAGGTAATATTGCTGGTTTTTAGAACCAAAAGGCTGTTCTATATACATAATATGTGCTTTATAGAACTCGGAAAAGGAGTCAAAGTCACAAAGCGAGAATGCTCATTAAGTAAAACGAAAAGGCATGCATGTTAACGATACAAACCAGTGAAAAGCACTGTTGTTCTTCATCTCTCGGTTCTGTGTCTTTTCCTGTGCTTCATATTTCTTATTGTTAAACCTCCTGTTAAATCCCTGCCTTAAAAAAATTCATGGAGAATAGGAAGAAAACCTATTAGGAATGAACTACGATCTCATATATGTGTAGAATATCCAAAAGGAAAGATGCTATGATCATGTAGACACTGTACCAAAGCTTGCTTTTCTGACATAGGAAAAGCAGCTTTTAATCACTAAACCATTAGTAGTAGTCTTAACTACTAAGATTAAGACAATAGCCATGGCTGCAGGTGTACTTTGCATCATTAGATTAGTAAGGACTATTGTCCAGCTTCTACAGGATATCCCTGTAAGCTTTGGAGTAAACTGCTAAAAGACAGTAAAACCAACAGGTATAAAAACAGTTAACTTTTTTTTCATTCAAAATTGTTAACTTAAACCAGTGTTCTTGTTTACCATGAAGTACAAATTTGCTGAAGAGTAAACATGCAATTGTGCCATTGCTCTTATGGCTCACAGATGAGAGGTTTAAATTACAGAAAGAGAACCAATAACCAAAATTTTCTTTTTATGAATGAAAACATGCTATTTGATAAGCTAATCAACCCTTTTCTATACATATATAACTTTAGAAGAGATATACTTCCAAGTGATACCTTTGCCTTTCCCAGTTTGCTTCGAGGTAGTTAGTATCCACCTGTTACACAACTGTTCATGGGTTAGGTCATTATCACACACCTTTACAATACTAGTTTTCTAAATTACAGAATCTGTATATGTCAAAAACTGCACAGAAATAGAACTGGGCAATTACCAATAAAAAGAGAAACATCAAAATCTGCTTTTGTTGCAAAATTCCACAATGGTCTTACCTAATGTTTGTTAAAAAAAAAAAAACAGAATTATAAAAATGATTAACACTAATGATTTAATATAAAGACATCACAGGACTAGAAATATTTTAGGATCAATTGGTTTTTTCATGAGAAAGAATATTGACATATAAAATAATGATAGTGCAAGGACTTTAGACTATTTTTCTTCATGTTTGAGATTTTGGTTATTAACTGTACAGCTTGCTAGAGATGCTGCTGTCAGATTCCACTCAACAGGATGATTAAGGCACATCTTAACAGGGCTCAATGGGCAGCTTGCTGTGTTCTCATCAGACAAATCCACTTTCTCATCAGCTTTCATTTGTAGTACTCTGTAATAAAGAAAAGAAAAAAGTAAGACAAAAAGTTTCAATTTCCACTTGTCAACCTTGTAGAAGAGAAGTTTGGAATATTGTTTGCACCATAAAGCAAGTAAGCAAAGCATTTATCATCCTGACATGGCGTGGGAGGTCCTTCTGTCTATGTGTTGCTTTTATTGGTTAATGAATAAAGAAACTGGCTTGGCTTATAGCAAGGTAGAACTTAGGCAACAAAAGCTAGGCTGAATGCTGAGAGAAAGAGGGCGGAGTCAGAGAGAAGCCATGTAACCCCGCCAGAGACAGACGCTGGAAGGAACTTTACCTGGTAAGCCACAGCCACGTGTCGATATACAGATTAATGGAGATGGGTTAAATTAATATGTAAGAGCTAGCCAATAAGAAGCTAGAGCTAATAGGCCAAACAATGATTTAATTAATAGTTTCTGGGTGGTTATTTCAGGGCAGAGCTGCCGAGCAGCCGGAATGACCAAGCGGCCTTTCTACAACACTGACAGTTCTTGTTCTTTATGCTGCCTTAGTGATCAACAACGCCATTTTTAAGTGTGCCTCAAGGTGCTCACTCAGATACTTCAGTACAAAAGATGTCAATCATTGCATTACATTAGTCTATATAAGAAAGGTGTTTTACTTACCAGAAGGTTTAGCATCAGGACTACATTTAAGAGAATGAATATTTGTTAATTCCCAATGTGTTCTAGGCTCCCTCATTTTAATTTCATAGCTAACCAAGGTTGTATATTTACAGTGATAAGTTGAGTCTCTGAAAGTTAAGTACAAATATGATGTCATACTGTAACTGGTGTAGAACTGGAAACATAACCCCTTCTCTTTCTCTTGCTCTGTTAGCTTTCTAGTGGACTGAATAATCATTAGGAGTAGATATAAAAAGTAGGCATTTTTGGTAGAAGAATGCCAAGTTGTCTAGCCTATCTTATCTGGTGGGTCAGCTTAACGCAGGAAGAGGCAGCTCCTATTACATAGGACTCCTTTCTTCCCTCCCTTTCTTATCCTCTCTCCCTCCCTCCCTTCCTCTCCCTCCTTTCTCTTCCTCTCTCCCTCCCTCCTTGTCTCCTTCCCTTCTTTCTTTCTTCCTTAGATTAATGAAGTTGATGGCTTATTTGAATTTAGGTTGGGTTGGTCAGATGTCTTTCTGTGGTTAATCTCTAATGCATGCTCTCTGGTTCTTGCAAGACTGTCTTATTTCACATGTTAATGGGCACAGTCCTATTTGTTCCTGAATGCCATCATAGGTAACCTTGCCCTCCACTAAGCTTAATCAGACATTTCAATGTTTCAGAGCCTGACCCAAATCTCACATCTCAGAACCTATTTTAGTATTTGGCAGAATAATGACAGAACTTTTCTTGGCTCTCTGCTATTGTTTCATGTCTGATATCCTTTTCTAGATCTTAAAGGAGATTGACACACTTAGCTGGAGATAAAGCAATGCTGAATATGTGGCAAGTTGCTCAACAAAAACATAAAAATAGAAATAATGTAATGCCTAGAATAATCCAGCTCTTTAAATTTATGCAAGCTTAGGCTGGAGAGATGGCTCAGGTTAAGAGCATTGCCTGCTCTTCCAAAGGTCCTGAGTTCAATTCCCAGCAACCACATGGTGGCTCACAACCATCTGTAATGAGGTCTGGTGCCCTCTTCTGGCCTGCAGGCTCACACAGACAGAATATTGCATACATAATAAATAAATAAATAAATAAATAAATAAATAAATAAATAAATAAATAATTAATTAATAAATTTATGCAAGCTTGAGTCCAGAAGAAAAGTTATTCCACTTTACTTTAAACTCTTAGTTTAAATGGAATACAACTCTTAAGCCTTTTCCAGCTATGAATCTTCCTATTGGTCATGAGAATATTGAGATATCTCAGTGTGACTTGATAGAGCTGGGCAGCAGCACATTCAGATCCCTTAACCTATTTCTGATTGTTCTGTACAATTTACAGCTATTAGTACACCAAACCTGCTATACTGTGTTCTAATACCACTGGCAGTCTCAGTGGTTTTTTTTTTTTTCCAGGCACAAACATTTTCTACTAAAAACATGGTTTCAATTTATATAATTATACTAGACAAAACAAAAAACTATGTCAGCTTGTTAGTCATAGAAATATATTAAGCAAAAGTAAAAACAGATGCAATTTGTAAATATTAATATGTTTAAAATAAATTTTGCTTGATCAATGACAGAAAGGTCTAAATGACTATCAGAAATGTCTGAATGGGACTTAAATTTGGGTCCTCTGTGAGAGTAATATGTGTCCTTAACTGCTGAACCATCTTTCTAGCAGAAAAAACACTTTTGTTTTAGAGAGTGTTTGGTTTTGTTTCTGGGTGGGGACTGAACCTAAGACATCACAGTTTGGCAGGTGATTTAAGTGATGTGCCGCTGATAGAACTGACTATAATTTTATATCAGGTGTTTGATAGACACGTTTCTGAGAACTTAAGGTAAGCTATATGTCAATAAAATGGGTTGGCAGCTAAACATATTAAGCATAAAGCTAAAAAAAGAAAAATCATAGTTATAAATATTGTTTCACTTGCCATTTTTTGACAATGATGCCTTTAAAGTGAGTGCTATTAATACATAAATGTCAAAGGGTGAACAAAATTATGTGTGCAGAAAAGACAAGAAATAAACTCTTACTATTAATTACTATTAATGTATATACTAATGTTTAATTCATATATACTTATACTATTACAAAGTTCTAAAAATGCTAATTGTCATTCTCTTACCTTATAAAAGTTTATCCTTCAGTCTATTTTTGTTTGTATGAAAAAGTTGATACCTTGTCAACTTAAGCGAGCCATTTGAAATGTTTTAAAAAAAATCTGTATACATCAACTAAAATGTGTAGTACCTAATATTCTGGTCAAAGGAAGAAGCTAGAGGAGTTACTTATCCTAAGTCAGGTTTCTTCTGTCAAAGCAGGAAGCTAAATAGAAGCAATGGTTGACTGGGATAAAAGAACTCTGAAGTGGCTAGACATCTCAGGTTATTTCAGTATTAGTGATCTCATGGATCCCAAGGCAATTTAAAGAGTATGTATATGTTATTGTAATTGTTTTTTGAGGATCATGGAACCTCAAAAATAATGAGGCTTGCTCATTAGTAGAGCTGTGGTGTCATTTAGACAGTCGACTGCATTGTTATGTAACATCGACTCCCAATAAGCTTTATCATTAGCTAATCAACATACAAAAACCCAGTAAATTTTGGTATAATCTACATGTCCGAAAATACCATTTTTATAGAACATGTTGATTAGGTTCTGTATGAAGTCTCTTCTGTAGTCACCATCTACTAAATCTTAGAGAAGTGGTTTGCCCATTATGAAACCCATTATACAAGAATCATGTATTATCTGTACCCCAGCCATCTGTTGTTCTGCGACACTACTTGTCACTTGGGAGACAGAGGTTTATTTGTTTTAGGCAGCAATAGCCCCTTGAGAGCCCTGTTGAATACATAAAGCTTCTTTGTAGTAGCAGCTAAATAAAGTGCTTGATTCCTTCATTTCTATAAAGTTAGGGCATAGATGGACATGGGATCCATGTCTATCTTCTCAGAGGGAGTTAGAAGTCACTGTATGCACAGATAAGCTGGAATTTTGTACAGGCTTTGGATTTTACAGTGACTGTAATGTGCCTGACACCATCAAACTTAAACCAGATAACAATTCTGCATTCTGGATGACTTGTTTACTTTCCTCTAAAAATATAAATGCATTAAATATTTAATATGGCTGAGCTTGAGTCTGTAACTTATTGTCTTCATGAGTATTCAAATATAAAGTCAAGTTTATCACAAAGCTAGTAAGAGAACCTTCACTAAGCAGTTACTCAAGTGAAGGATTTTTGATGTGCTTGAGTATGATTTCGGTGGTTACTACAAAACAGCTTTTCAGCTCCTTGAGGAGCCCAAACATGCACACCAGCAGGTCTATATGGTGACTGCAAAACCTTAACCCAAATCTATCTAGTATATTAGGAATGTCAAGCTTGTTTTGTATGCCTTCAGGGCTCAGTAAGGACACAGGGAGAGAAGGTATTCATGCATTATTAACAGAAAAATAAAACTGTAATAAAGACTAAAGAGAAAAGTTAATTTGAGGAAATTGGGAAAGCTAGGGTAAGAAACATTCAAAATAGGTCTTGGATGATAAAGATTAAGATTTAGGGCTGAGGGTTTTAGAGCCCCAGTTCTGATCCTACACTTTGTTGAGTGTACATTTTTTTTTCTATTAGTGGAATGATTAAGTGTATTTATGTCAAGCATAGAATGTATGTAAAATTTCTGGGCCACCTACTATATACAGCATAGTTCCTCAAGAAATGTGAGCTGATGTTACGCCTGTTAAATTAAAGGATGCATGTTTTCACTGGTGGTAAAGTATGGTAGATTTGTGTGTGATTGTAGTGTCTTTAGGTAAGAAGGTTTAACTTGTGTGCAGAGGGAATAAATAGTATTAGGCCTAAGGGTATCAAGTCAACAGAGCCACAGTATCTAAACTAGGTACTCAGGACTGGATTGGCACATTGCAAAGGATTATGATTTTTTTTGTCTGTATGTCTTAAGTGCAGATGTCCAATGATATGGCACTGAGGAATTTTAATGCATGGGTAGTAAGGCAGAATATTTTACATTCACTTTTGACTTGTTTATAATCTGATGTGATTATTTGGAAGAGCAGGAAAACATGGTAAGAGCACACTTGAAGTTTAATAACTGTGGAGTTTAATCCTTGATAGGACTTATTTATGGTTCACTTCCTATAAGCATATGTGCTTGATCTCCAGCCAGTCTACAGTTTTAAGATGTCAGAATTTTTTAAAAGGTAGGGACTAATGGGATATGATTTCTCGAAGACATTAATGTTTAATCTTGTGTAAGATTTTACAGGAGGCAAGATTAGCTATTATAAAAGAACATGCCTGATTCTTTCATGGTTTCAGTGTCTTGACTTCTCTCTTCTTCCCCTTTGAAGTCCATGTTAGTTTCATGGCTCTTAAGTCTTCAGAACCATGAGCTAAGTGCTGTGGGACAAAGGTTTGTACCCTGTCGATTGTATTTTAATAAAATGCTGATTGGCCAGTAGCCAGGCAGGAAGCATAGGCGGGGCAATGAGAACAGGAGAATTCTGGGAAGAAAGAAGTCCCATTCTATAGTCATGACCCAGCCACAGAAGAAGCAAGATGTGACTGCCTCACCAAATAAGGTACTGAGCCATGTGGCTAACATAGATGTGAATAATGGACTAATATAAGTTATAACTGTTAATAAGTCTGAACTAGTAGGCCAATCAGTTTATAACTAATGTAGACTGCTGTGTGATTTTTTTTTTTTTTTTTTTTTGGGTAGGGGACTTAATGACTGTGGGAACTGGGAAGGACAGAAACCTCAGAAAGCAGCTAAGTAGGCCCTATTTTGTTTAAATACTCATTTAAGGTATTGCATTACAGACGCAAAACCAAGAACCTTATGATTTATTCCAACAAGTTTTAGATCACATTAAAGTCTTCTTATATAAAGTGGCACAAAGCCTGTCATACTAGAATACAAGTGTTTGCTTAATAACTGGTATATGATATCAAAGTGTGTTAGAGTAAACCATGGTATAGAAATTCACAAGAAATGTAGAATAAAGTACTAGTTCTCTATTCTGCTAAGTAACAGACCAAGAGAGAATAGTCATGTGGATTTTGTCAAGTATTTGGATTTGTGTATTTAATTTATAGAACCTGTAGGAGTGAAGAAACTAGAAAGAGACCATTGGTCTGGGGAGAAGGGGCTTAAAGGAGAGGGACCTATTAGAACACAGCTGTTATCAAGAGAAAGATGGGAAGAAGGGTGGGAGGGTCAAAAAGACTTATAGAAGCCTATTTTATAAGCATATACACATATACATGTTCATATAAATTTAATTAGAGTTATCCTACATAGAAGATATGCTCTTCCTAAAAGCCATGGACTGCCAAAAAACAAAACACCTAGTACCAGGTGGGGGATGCCCCTCTTCAAGCTATTGCTGAGAGGTGTCTTGAAGGACCCTCTCTTCTTCCCCTGAAGCAACATATAGGCTATTGTCATTACTCTTGCTTGCCCACCAGTACTTGATTTTAAGACCATATTGTTGAAAACACCACATGTTGGCTTCAGGATGCAGAAAAATCAACTTGGTACTAACCAAGAATCTTCCTCCTTCCTGGCTTGCTGTTATTGGAATGTACTCTGGACCTATGGGCACTGTGGATAGGGTAGTTATTAGTGTTTTACCCAACTGTGAACTTTATAAAATACAGTGATGACTGATGTGGCAGAATATGCACATGGATACAGCAGTGGCACATATGTTACAATCCTGATTGGATTTACAATCCTGATTGGATTTAACTGGTACTGTATAAATTGTCAAGAACCCACGGTTAGGTAGCTCACCAGAGCTATGGTAAACCTACTATGATTGTTCTGGTAAATGGATATAGTATCAAACTACCTTGAACTTTTTATCTGTACCCATCTATTAGAGCAGGTTTCAGACCACATCAGAGGAGTCGGTGGACAGTGATTAACATGTCTGTTGCGTGTTCAGCCACAAATGGGAACCCTTGCCCCAAGCTTAGCAACCATCATGGAAATGGACGGGGAGATTTTCAGAGCCAGACGTTGGGGAGTATCTGAGTCAAACAGTGTCCTCTGGACATGACTGCAGCACTCACCAATTCACAGCAGCTGTGGTTTCCTACACAAGACAAGCCTGTCAACATTGTAGCATGGAGGGGAAAGGGTTCATGAATCCCTACACAAAAGTGTGGACCTATGGGCAGTTAATGGCTTGTGAGGGAAAGTGAGTTTTCTTTAAAGGTGTGACTCCTGATAGATCAATTGTGGTTCCCAGTAGATGGCCCCATACCCAGCAGGATATAGCTAGCACAAATTAGACTTAGTAGGTTAAAGATGAGGAACACAATGTGTGGGGGTTTAAAGTAATACTAGCTTGAGGTCCTGCCATGACTTGAGTGTTTTTGCACTCTGTTCCCAACTGCTTTCTCAGGATTCATCTTAATATTGTTTCTCTTACGGCAAACAGAATTGTTCGATGACTTAATTTCTTTACCTGTTTCCAAATTCACCCGTCTGCACTATAACCAGTCGCTAGTGTGATTGCTGTCAAGTGGTTTGTTAGCAGTGGTGTTGACAGCTGATAGGCAGACCTGCTTGAAGGATGTGAAAGCTTCATGGACCAGAGATAAGCCAGCTAACAATGAGACAGTGAGGGAGCAAGAACCAAAATCAACATTGGATCTCTATTTGTTAAGCATAAATTCATGACTAAAGTAAATAAATGCTTGGTGTTGGAGTGTTAGATGCCAGTGCTGTTGGTTATTTTCACTTTGTTATTTGGGTCCTCACTATATGGTTTTAGTCAGTATAGTTTTAACCTTGAAAAAGAATGTACCACAACTCTTGTTCCTCATTAGCCCTTTAGACCTAGGTGGCTTAAATGAATAATCTTATACTCAGTAAATTAAACCTGTCTGGCATCCATGAAAATAGTACCTATTCAAGTCACCCCTGATTGCACATTGATGAGTGCATCTTTAGGTCTTACCTTGTTTCCTTAGCAACATTCATTCAGTACTGTTGGCCCCTGCTATGTCTCCCCTCTCAGGGATAGGGCCTTTGAAAAGTTAATCAGTCATACAGACTAGATTGGTTTCCTGCTTTGAGGAAGAGATATCAGAGTCTTCGAATATAAGAGAACAATGAGAAGTTCTGTAAGCCAGAAAACTGTCACCAGAAACCAAACCATGCTGGACTTTGTGGACTGCTCAGCCTCCAGAACTGAAAGCAGATGACTTGTTTAAGCTGTAAGTTTGTGGTATTTGTGTCAACCCAAGCAGACTAAGCTACCTATCTCATTTTTTCTGAAACAGTTTTTGGCCTTTGAGACCAGACATATTACCTGGCTGCCTTTCCCACTGTAAGCCACTTTATTGGAAAAATAAAGGTTGGGATTTCTCAAAGTTGAGTTCCAGGCTCTCCTCACTCTGCAAGTTCTCCTTTAAGGTCCTCCTCCATGTTCTGTTGTGTTTGTAAATGCTATCTTAGCTCAACTCAACTGACAGCTTCACAAAAGATTTCCCTATTTTACCCAAAGTTGCTGCTAAGAAATTCATTCTAGTGTTCAGCATCTTCAACACAGCTTACCACTGCTTCATGCTTCTGCTTTTTTTTTTTCTCTTTCACTGAATACAAGCATGAGGAGAGCAGAGATCCTTGCTGTATTTTGTTCAGCGTTTCTTTCCAGCAGTGAGCACATAACAAGTGGGCAAATGCTTTTGAAAGAATAAATCTGGGATTTCTGCTTTTGGCCACAATAAAGTAATAGGAGCCAGATTTATCTTCTTGCTTTGAAAGAATTTAAACTGTTCCTACAGGAAACAAAGCCTACAGCTGACTAAGTACCTCACAGATTTCCAATCTGCATGATTGGGGGAGGAATCCAGGAGGGATTGGAAATATTTAGAGTAAAGGAGACAATTGAGAGCTTCTGAGAGAAACCCAGCAGGAGCGAGCAAGCTAGTTGTGCATAACTCAGAGCTCAGGTCTCTCAGACCTTTAGACATGCTGCAGAGCAGGGCATCAAAGTTTTCCAACGCTGTGAAAAGGACCAGGTGCAAAATTATGAGGTCATACACATCTGGATATAATTTGCAATCCCACCTATCAGACTTTGGGTCTTATAAGAGTCTTCGTGATTGTTAAGACTGCTCCAAATGGAGAATTTTCCAGTCATGGTATTTGGAAGCTACATAATTCTTTATTGTGAAGGGGCACCCAATGCACTGGAAGATGTTTAGCAACATCCCTAGCCTTCTAGATGTCCACAGCATCATCTAAATGTGACAGTAAAAACTGTTTCCTATGGCGCAAGTTCACCCCCAAGAACCACTGTGGTAGACTAAAGATTATTCTGGCTTTTTCCAGCAATGCTTAAAACTAGACTTGGAATGATCAAAGCATTTCTCAGAGTCCAAATATGTAAAGTATCATGAAAAACCCAGCACAAAACAGGGTAAAGTTCACGATGTCTCACATTTTATACATGTCATAGATGAAAATGATTCCTAACAACAAAAATTAAGTCCACAGGGACAGATAACACATAAAGCTAGCACAAAAGGAGGTCAATACAGGTATTGAAAATATACTTAAAGTGTATTGCTTTTGTTTATACTATATTTGTTTAACTGTGAAGTTGTGATTCTTTGCCTGTCTAAAACACCTAATGGTCTAATAAAGAGCTGAAAGGTCAATTGCAGGGCAGGAGCAAGAACAGGTGGCGCTGGCAGGAAGAGAATAAATAGGAGGAGAAATATTGGAAGAGAAGGAGCAAGGTAGAACAAGGAGAGGAGGATGCTAAAGGCCAGCCACTCAGCCAGCCACGGGGTAAGAGTGAAAGTAAGATATAAGGAAGTAAGAAAAGGGAAAAGCCCAGAGAAAAAAGGTAGAGAGGTAATTAAAAAAAAAAAAAAAAAGCTGGTATGCAATAAGCCAAGCTAAGGCGGGGCGTTTAAGTCAGAATAAGCCTCGGTGTGTGATTTATTTGGGAGCTGGGTGGTGAGCCCCAAAAAGCAAAGTAAGAAACCAACACCATTTTGGCATTACAATGTGGGGCTAGAGTTAAAGAAAAACCAACAAAAAGCAGTACTATCTACAATCAGAAAGAGAAAATTGAGGTAACTACTGAATGAGTATTTGCCCTGTGTGCAGAATACATATGATACATATCACAGAAGCAGAGTAAGAGAGGTGGGTACTCATTGAAGAAACAATGATTGTACATATCTAAACTAAACTCATATTCAAGGTGTTCAACAAATACTAAGTAGAGAAAATAAAGAATAATGCTAAGATTTTTCACAAACTGCTAACAAGGAAAAATTAATGTGCAGAAGACAAACATTAACCATAGCGGCAGACTAAATTTCAGGAACAGTAAGGTAAAAAAAAATCTTTAAAATACCAAAAGGAAACCAGACAAATTTAAAATCAATATTCATGAAAAAAATACTTTGCAGTGCTGGGGCTCGAACTCAGGGCTTTACTCATGCTCAGCAAGCGCTTTGCCACTGAACAACATCCCAGCCCCACTTGAAGAGGCTCAGGCTGGCCCTAAACTTTTGTATACCTTCAAACCCACAATCTGGAGTTGGAATGCAGGTGTGCACCTCTGCCCAGCTCTAAAAAGGAATGTCACATAAAGAGTAAAAGCTGAATGGAAATAGTCCAAAGCAGAAATGTACTACAGGAAACTCAAGGAAAAGATTCAGGAAGAATGAAATTTAGATGGAAATCTTTATTTGTTAAAACAAAAAATGAAGAGCACCAAAAATGGAAAATTCATCCTATTTAAGGAAATCCACTTGGAAGATGATTGTGCATTACATCCTGGACATAGCTTGTGTGTTCCCAAGGATTCACACGCTTTAGAAGTATAGTAGTAGTAAGGTGGTAGACCCTCCAGGGGGCTGCCTAGTGGGAGGACACTATCCTCAGAGGAGAATCATGTAGTTTTCATAAGACCCAACTGTTGTAGGTGGTCATATCATTTTCTGCCTCTGCATGCTGTGAGCCAGGTTTGGGGGCTCTTGACAAAGGCTGAATAGTTGAGGCTGCTTGATCCTTCAGTCTCCAAGGCATGAGATAAACTTATGTTCTTTATAAAGTGTCCATCTCAAGTATTTCGTTATAGCAACAGAAAACATTATGTTGTGCAAAGGAAAATAGGAATAGTAGTATTATTATTTATAAAACAGTATTTGTACAGTTTGTACATTTACAGAAGTAAAATGTATGGCAGCAATAGCACAAAGACCTGGGGAAGGAAGCAAAATGTTTTGTTATGAAATTGTTATTCATGCTAAGACTCCTGACCTGAACTGGCCATCCCGTGATCAGATTGGGTGACTATCCTGGCTGTCATGGGAGAGCCTTCATCCAAGGAGTGATGCAGGTAGATTCAGAGACCCAGAGACACCTGCTCAGGGAGTCCTGCTGAGGAAAGGGAAGAGGGATTGGACCAGGGTGGGGGCATGTCAGGGATATTAGAGGAAAACTGAAAGAAACAGTTAGCTTGGCTCATGGGAACTTTGTCAGAATCTGAACTAACAACCAGAGAGCCTGCATGGGATGAACCTGCATATATAGCTATATAACTTGGTCTATTTGTGGGACTCCTAATAATAAAAGCAGGGCCTGTCCCTGGTGCTTTGGCTCAGTATGAATAAAGGGAGAGGTTCTTGGTCTTATGGCAGCTTGATGTGCCATCCTTTGCTGATGTCCAGGAGAGGTCTGCCCCTTTCTGAGTGAATACTGAGGAGAGGTGGATTGAAAGAGGGTGGGGCATGCAGTAGGGATGTAAAATAATAAATTAAAAATTTATTATTCATGAAGTGGTATAATTGAAGGTGATAAGCAAATGATAATCTCGTGTAAATCTAACAGCACCATTTCAAATTGTATGTGTGGCCTTGGGGATCCAGTCTAGGCTATCATTCACATGAGTAGGCACTCTAAGCTATATCCCCAGCCTCCTCTTAAACCTTTCAAGGCTGGACTTCATTCAGCCTTTGGCCTCAGCCTCCCAAGTAGTTTAGATCAGAAGCTGTGTCTACAGGCCCACTATAATAATCACTTAAAAAAAAGAATGAGGAAATTAAATAGACTATTAAACTAGATGGACACTAAGAGAAGAAAAATAGGCTAAATAGAAAACAGCTGATTTAAACTAAATTATATTAATAACATGAGATATAAGTGGCTTAGTAAAAGGTAGAGATTATCAAACTTAAAGACTTATGTCTCAACCCTATGCTGAAACTCATCTAAATATAAAGGCATAATTGGGAAAAAAGTTACAGAAAAGATACCATAAAAATAGTGTAAACTGAGTCAGAAATCATCACACAATAAAATAGACTCCAGAGTACGGGGCATTTTAGGGATCAAGAAGTTCATTCTACAATGAAAAAGAAATCAGCTTGACAAAGTAGTTAATGATTCTAATTATGTCTGCATCTAATAGAGTGCTTCAGAATGCAGGAAGTGAGACTGAAACAGCAAAGAAAAGCTCAAAGCCTGAGCCTGACACTTCTCTAAGGAAAGTCAGTCAGAGTAAACCGACATCCTTAGGGTTATTTACCAACTTGCATCACTGGCACTCAATGGGCTCTCAAAAGATATAGCATCTACACCGTTTCAACATCAGAGATCATTTAAAAAGATTTAAATGGATTCTGGAGCCTGAAGGCCAAGGAGACAGTTCCATGAACAACTGGTGACCTGAGTTTGATTCCCAGGGACCCATATGCTAGACGGAGAGAACTGACTTCCAGAAGTTGTCCTCAGATCTTCATATGTGCACCATATGTGTACACTTGACCACCAATTCACACATACAGGTAAGTAAACAGAAATAAATAAAATGCAGTAAAAGATTCTGGAGCATAAACTAAATCTGTCAATTAATAAAGACTGGATTGATGTAAATTATTCTTAAAAAGCCACAAATTAAAAATCACCAACAGGGATTAATAAAAATCTTGGGCTGGAGAGATGGCTCAGCCGTTAAAGGCTAGGCTCACAACCAAAATAAAAATATCAACTATTTGGAAACTAAACTACAGAGTTCAAAATTATCCATGGGCGAGATGAAATAACAAATTGACAAGACAGTAATATCAGATGAGGAATGATGAAATGCTGGCAAACGGACACATGATTTGGAAAAAGGATATATAAAGCTAATAGTTTTTCTGGCTTTAACTCTGTTACAGTTTTCTTCTTTTATTGGGGAAGATAACTGCAAAAAATATAATTGGTAATGAAAGTGCAGAAGCACCAAGCCAAACTTCATGGCTTCAGAATGGTCATTCTAACTGTGAATTCATTGAAATATAGAGGTTGGGAATGAAAACTTTAATCTAGCTGCATGATCTTTTTATTTGTGAACTCATTGCAATAAAATGATTTTTATTAAAAATTGTAAGTTAAAATTTCAATTAATGAAAATATATCAGAGCAAAATTTGAATACACCTCAAGTATTTAGAGTGAAATTTACAACATTATGCTAACATTAACAAAGAGTTAATCTTCTCATCTCTGTAACATTACACTCTAGGCCAAGAGTTCTCTTAGTACCTGGATCAACAGTATAAGCATCCCTTGGGCTCCAGGCAACATCTACTTTGTTGATGATGCCCAAAACACACTAAAGACTATGTATGACCCACTGTTATAAGGTAGATTCATCTCTTTTGAGCTACCATAGGCTCTATGCCTTCACTCTTTCCTTATACCACCTCTTCTTCACAATGTAATCAGATCTTTTTAGGATATCACATATCTATTCCATTCACATGAAGTCTAAATCTGTGTGATGGCTCACCAGAAGACCCTTTATCTATTCTTCAGACCTTACCATATCTGCTATTATGTTCTCTCCATTTCTTTTGACTTGAAACACACGTTCCATGCCTTTATCTTTGTAACCTAGCAGAACTGTATATCTGGTTTTATTTCCCATTGTTTCCCATGTGCTCAGTATACTGGCTAGCATAGCAAAGATGAACCTGTTTTTGAGACTGGGTCTTGAACTATGCCCAGCCTGGCCTGAAATTTGGGCTCCTTCCCAGCTTCCCAAGGGCTGAGTTTATAGGTGTGCACTATAGAGTGTTTGTGACAAACACTTCTGAGTGAATGTATTAATAGAAAATAAAATCTAGTTTTTTTATGCTCCTATAACAGAGAATCAACAAAAACAATGGACTTCCCAGTGTTGCCTAGAACTATAGGAAGGAATAAGCCAATGTTTGATTGAAAATTCAACCAATATAAACAAGGAAAAAAATCATATACCTCTCATGTTTTGACTTTTACCTTTTTGGTAAAGCATCAATAGGTAACTGTGTCAGGCTTAGTGTTGTAATACCATGATTCTTAGAGGTACAGTGATAAAAGCTGTTTATGGTCTAGCAAAAGTGAGGGAAAGAAACTGCAAGTAGGAGAGCTGGCCTATATGAGTTCTGAGTTCTTTGTTTTTACTATTATTACTTAGAACAGAGTAGAAAAAGACAAGCTATTGAGCACACTGTAAGGGAGCACCAGGAAAGTTAGGGCACAGAAAACCTGCCAAGAATTTGGATTTCTTTCTTTCTTATGGAGTTTTTTTTTTTTTTTTTTTATTTGTATATGTATTTGCGTCTGTGCACCACAGGTATACAGTGCCTGCAGAGGCGCAAAGAGGGTGTCAGATCCCCTGGGACTTGAATTAGAGATAGTTGTGAGCTACCATGCGTATGCTAGAAACTGTGGGTCCTGTGAAAAGCAGCCAGTGCTTTTATCCATTGAATCCTGTCTCCAGTCCACATTTTGAATTCTCAAGTGGAGAAACAAATATGGAGTGTATTTGATTGCCACGTTTTGAACCACAGCCACTTGACTGGCAGGATTTCAAGGTAAGCCTGTACAATACAGCATGCCTGTCTCAAGAAAGGATTAAATAAAACGAAGAAAAATACAAACGGCGGAGTCTACTTGAGTTTATGAGGTAACAAGATCATACGAGGCAGATGTGAAACAATGAAATCACCCTAACAAATGACAGCAGCCGGCCATCAGGAAGAGGATGACCTCTGAACTTACCTCAGCTAGATAAAACAGGGCTACAATCTGAAATAAGAGAATACAGATCTGTAAGATGGAAAATCTGTGGCCTATGGCTCCCCAGCACCATGCTGCTGGATAAGGATGGACACTGTTCCAGTGAGACACAACACCACAGCTAAAGTAACAACTGTTGGGAGAGGTGGGGGCAGAACTGGGAATGAATAAAAGTGATTTTGAGCTGTGTTTTTTTAAACTAGAATTTGTTTTCTGGCTATAACCTACCAATAAATGCAACAGTAAAGTCATCCAATGTCTAGTAAGCAAAACCAGAATATGATTCACCTTGGTTTGAATGGCATTTGCCACAGTATTCCTTCACTGCTGCATGTTACCAAAGCCTGTTACTTGGGTTTGATTCCACGCAGAACAGCCTTACACATAGCACACACCTTATCTCTACACTCGCACCCTTTTCTGAATCCCTATCAGAAAACTCTGAAAGGAAGTGCTCCCAAGTAGGTAAACAAAAAGTGACATACAAAGTTTAGGAAATTTAACATGCTGAGGAGGAACTGTGCCTTAGGGGAAACGAGGCAAAACTGATTCACTCCAGTATATTTGGTGCCAGAGCGCCTTGCACACAGGAGTGTCATAGTACTGATGTTCCTTGGAATCCACCTTTGGAGGCTTGTACAGAAAGTACAGCTTAGGTGACTGAACTATGTAGGAATAACCCACTCTGAACCTGAGAGTCTATCCATTATGTGACAATTATGATATTGAATAATATAAACTACAATGACTATGCCACAATGAGGTACCTCAACTCCACAAACTTGAAAGAGTATTTTGTGTTCAATCACCAAAGTGACTGAATGTTCTAAGCGTACTGAAGAGGGTGGGTTAAAGTTTCAGTCCTGGTCTCAGGTAGCTGAAGGGATCTGTCACTTCAAAGTCACCCATTAAGTGATAAATTTTTGTGAAAAAGCAGCTTTTTGAACACAAAATAAATGAAAATTTTCAGTCATTTTTTTTTCAGGACAGAAGACAAAATAGGAGAAGCTGATATTTTTAATATTTTAAGAGTTATGAGAGAATCCAAATTCTTGAGTATTTGTAGAAAATACAACATTTTAGGATGATTCAAATGAGTCTACAATACTTACAAGTCCTTAGTAGGTTCGTAGTCTTAACAAGTCACATATGTCCAAAGTCAGTGTGTGTTTACCCAGGCAGTTAGCAATTAGGGAAAGACACATGAACATCAGCAAAGGCCTGTATTACCATTTGTTGACAACACAGTCCATTTAGGCCAATATCACCTAAAAGTCCTAAGCACCTGGCCCTTCACACACCCCACTTTAGGGCTGGGGATGTAGTGCAGTGAGAGTGTCTTTCTATCATGTACTTGGCCCTGGGTTCAAGTTCTAGCATTATATATACATATGTAAACTACATCTAATCAAACACTCCTTTTCTTCTCCAACTCCCACGTTTTGTGCCACTATTAGAAGAGATTATTCATAACTCAGTTTGATCATATGGATCTTTATTCAGAGAATGCTGGTCATAGCAGATTCATTCCTTTAGCCTTTTTCTTTACACACATGATGAACCAAGCACACTCTGGCAGCTGATATAAGAATACACCACTATTTAAATCTATATCTCTAGAGACAGCTATTCAAACCTCATGTTTCCTAATCCAACCAAACTATTCCCAGTATCTATCAACTGTGAATGTGTGTACATGCTTGTGTGCGTGTGAGAGTCCAGCTCAATAATAAGACCCTTCCTCTAATAGTTTGTCACCTTATTTTTTGAGGCGGGTTTTCTGGCTGAAACTGAACTCATGATCTGGCTAGCCTGAAAGGCCCAGTGAGCTCCTGTCATGCACCCTTCTGTGCCTCCTCAGTGCTGGAGGTACAGTTGTACATACTTCTGTACCCGGATTTTGTATAGATTCTGTGGATTCAAATGCATGTCCTCATGCTTCCATAGGAGATACTTTACTAAACCATCCCCTAGCCCCAGATTGAGTCTTAAATATAACAAACTCTAATATCTCAAGATTCTGCCCATGAGTTACTGACTTTTATCCCACCTATTGTATCCCACTTTAAGAGAAATAGGAACGTCCCAGGGCTACCCTCTCATTTTCATATATTCGACCCTTTTGTTTCTTACTGGCTTTAAAACATTTCAAATGTTTAAATCTCAGCAAATGCTACCCACCATTCTATCTCCTGTCTCCTCACAGGTTCTTGGTTTTATATACTCATTCCCTCCTTGAGCACTTAGCACCTGACACTGACGGTGGCTTTTGTGTCTATTACTCCGTACATGTGTTTCCTCCTCCAGCAGGATAGTCCCTTTCTGCAATCACTGGGCCATCTCAGCACTCATCACAACTGACTTAAGCACAACTTACACTCCTCTATGAAAACGTTTTCCTTCCGTCTCTGTCCTCTTGACTACTTTCATCAGCATCATTTCATGTGCACCTGTCTCCTGCACCCTGGGGCGACTCTGGGATGCTAGGACCCTGCAGTCTTACCTTGAGGAATCAATCAATCTCTCCTACTCCAGTGACTTGCTGATTTGCCAGTCTGTCTCAAATCAGCCCTCATCTCTGCACAGGACTCACATTATCTACCTTGTTTAGTATCTTTTTTAAGGAACCACTAACTACATCTAAACCCCTAAAGCTAAAACCGAACCCTCAAAGTGTATTTAGACGCTCAATTCTGATGTTCCCTTTCATTCCTCTATTTTATTAAGGTACTGATTTCATAGACTTCTGTAAAATTTATCTTCTACTTAGTGCTTAGAACGTTTTTCCCTATTAACCGATGCTGACCTCACCATTTAAACAGTGCCTCCCCCAGTGATTCTTTTGTGATTTTATACCTTCTGCCTGACCAATGCAATATTCCCTATTTTGTACCTTAGCTCTGACTAATTAGTCAGTGTTCCAAATGACCCAACTTTATTGACTAAATTTTCTGCGTGTAATTTGTTCTACTTAGACTCTGCCCACCACTTATTAGTTTCTAGTATTTGAGGCTCTTTCAAGTCTCACTACTTATGCAGCAATGTTGGATGCATCTGAGTTCCATTTCCCTTCTTCATGTTCCATCAGGTCACTTTTTCCTGGTCACATTACTCAGTTTTCAATGCATATTTAGTTTTCTATGAGAAAAACCTAAGTTTTCTAAGAGCAAGACCCATGACATTAATCACTGTTTCCTACTCACAACATAAAATAATTTTATTTATATAAACATGTGCGTCTTTTCTCACTTAGATGAAATGGAACTTCCTGAACTTTCCACACGGACTAAGAACATATTGTAGCCATTCCTTAAACAGGAGAAATCCAATAGGATAGAACTGCACTTGCCTTTCTTCCCATGTCTACATTTAATACAGAGCAAAGAAAATGCAGTGAGATCTTTAGTATTAAACACATCTGGATAGTTAATATGTACAAAGACAAAACATTCATGATAGAGACAAATCTTTTTCACCAATAGAAATATTTCAAAAGTCAAACATACATTGCCCAAGAAATTTTCTAGAAAAGTCCTGTGGTTAACAGTCCTTCAAGTCTCCGGTCACTAATTATTCAATGCAAAAGAAAACACATAAAACTAATGATGAGCTTTAGTGTTACTTCCAGAAAGGCAAAAACGAGTATGGACTGCCAAGAATAATGAGAAAAGAACACAACACTGCAAGAAACATTTAAAAAATCACATAAACATAACAAATATTGTTATAAATACAATTTTATAAAAATAATGATCTTGTTGATTAAAAAAGGATGTTAAAAATAAAGAAGGAAAGTTATCAGTAAAGATGAATAAAATTTTAAGCAGAACAGGAAACAGTACTAGCAAATTTTAAAATGGAAAAGATGAAAGACAACTCTTCATATGATGCTAATTTTTAAATACCCCAAAAGGATTTTAAAATTAATTTGCAAAAGTAATATTTAAATATTCTCCACCTTCCTGTTTTAAGGTAATCTTATATTTGGCAGGGTAAAGAATAATATTAAAGTAAGATTGTGTTTGATTGTTAGGAAATACACTGGGTGAGAAGCTGCAAGGATAAAATACGGTTCTGTTGTAAAATGAATTAATGCAAATTACTTTTGAAAATCTGTAACATGAGATGAAGATGAAACAGAAGTAAAAATGAAACTATATTTTATTCTTTGTGAAACTTGTATACATATTTTAGGTAAGTTATAAGCTTAAAAATTCTCTATTAGGTATTTTTGTGACATGGCATTTGTTATGTTATTTTTTAGCCTTCTTGTATAGGCTAAAAAATCACAAGCAAGTTATTCTTTCTAATTTTTATTTACCTTTCATAATGGATATTCTACTTTGACATCCTTTAAGCATTTTGTCATTTCATGATAGATATTTAAATTTTTAATCATTATATGTTACATAGTCCTGAATTTTGCATGTTAAAATTATTTACCTAGTTGAATTGGGGGTACACACAAAATCATTAGCGTATTTAAAACTTTTCAACTTAATTGCTGCATTTAGATTTATTTTTTTCCCCCGACAGGGTTTCTCCATGTAGCTTTGGCTGTCCTGGAACTCATCCTGTAGACCAGGCTAGCCTTGAACTCACAGAGATTCACTTCCTCTACTTCTTGAGTGCTAGGATTAAAGGCATTTGCCACCACTGCCTGGTGTGTTGAACGTTTAAATGAGACTTGATGCTATCGACTTTGGTGAGGCACCAATACTTCCCTCAGCCCTCAAAGACTTCTCTAAAAATATAAAATGTAAAAATGAACACAAACCGTAAAATATTCTTTCTAAATGTAACCTGGCAGTCTCTCATGGTCTCCCATCTCTAGTATCTTGCACTGTCCAGCACCTACTAGAAAAACAGATGGAAATAGCTATGCTGGCAACTACTATGTTCATGTTTTCACTTCATTTACATTCAAAAGGGTAATAATCTCCCTGGGGTACCCATGTAAGGCACCTTACTACAATTTAATTTGTTTGCATTCTAAATTTGACATGACCTTAACAGTGACTTGCTCAGCTACAAAGGAATTCTCTTTATATCTATACAAGTGAGCTCAATATCTGAAACACAGAAGTCCACTTAACATACTTGTTGATCACTGAGAAACTTTTAGTTACTGTTTTTTTTTTTTTTAAATAAGCAGTCTTGCAGCAGGTTTTCAAAGCAATATCAAGTGGAGTAACAGTTTAATAAGGAAGATTTACACCCTAGGATTAGTGTCACAGTCTTTAAATGAGTCTTAGCAGTTTTCTGCATATTGTCATAGTTAGTTTTGAGAAGGAAAAGCATGTATTAGCCTGTGGTAGTGAAGTTTTAGTTGTCACAGTCATCTATCAAATATATTCATGGGTATTTTCAGGAAGCTCTTCATGTCTCTTCTAATGTATTTGTTTGATACCGAGTGGCCAAGTGCACCACATCTAGCAGCACCTGATTTCAGGGCTTTCATACTAGGTGCCAAGAAATGAGATTGTTCAAATATTTTAGAAATAAATTAGACTCCAACTAGCTCTTCCTTTTCTATCCACTAGCTTGTGTTTTACTCAAGGCACCTACAATGAAACTTTAAGATTAAGGAGAGAAAAACTTACCTACTTGGGATTTTGTACAATTTGCCTTTTGTCCATTGTTGCAAGACTGTCGTTTATGTCTTTTAGGTGGCATTTCTGTGGTCTTCCATGGTGATCTTTTTCTTTTGTTTAATTTGCTAAGAGCCTCAGAATGATCAGGATTCTTTTCAAAATTAACCTGCTTACTTAACTGACTACTGTCAAGCTCATCAGTCAATCTATCACTTGCAGGACTAGTTGCTTTGGCATTCCCTCTTTCTTTATTTTGTGTTTTAAAGGAATTTTGCCTTGCTGAATGGGACCTTAAATTAAAACGCTTTGATTCTTCTCCTTGCACTTGGATCTCACTGTCAACAGATTCAGGAGAATAAATGATTGTATTTAGCTTAAAAGTATTTCTGTGTTCAAGACAGTTGATCTTCCTCAAAAATATTCTACAGTCTTTTAAAGTTTTTGACTTCCAATTATTGGAAAACACATTTTCTAGTCTTTGTCCCTTTTCAGAACCAGTCTGGCCACACCCTGTTCCATTCTCCTTTGTTTCTGACTTAACTTCACTCTCTAAACTATCAGGGGTGGTGACATCATTAACTGCCACCCTCTCTTGAGGAAAGTTGACTCTGGTTTCCGGTGGCAAGGCCCACTGGCTACCCACTGTACTTTTCCCACTGAGTGATGTCATTGCATTTTTCTCCCTCTCTGTCTTAGTCAAAAATTGATTCTGGCAGAAAAATCTTAAGTTCCTTCTTTTTGAGTTCCAATCAATTGTTCTGTGGCTGTGAGGCTTTTCCTCTTTTCTCCACCTTTCACAGTGCAAACTCTTAAACTCAGTCCTTTTCAACCTAGCTAGTGTTAAATTTCTTCTCACATTTAAGAGTGGTGAGCCAACCATTTTATGTAGTATATGGAATTTCCCTGCTGATTTTGAAGGAGAGGAGACAGCAAATTTTTTAAAGTGCTTCCTGAAGGGGCTGGCATTAAACCCACAGCATTTCACCCCTAATTTAATGCCCTTGGTACTTATCACTTCCAAAGGGTTTCGAGCATTTGCTTTTCTAACTAAAGAAAGGGACTGTGTTTCTGTTGTTTGCATAAACCAGGTACAAAGTTCATTCAAATTATACTTTTTCTGAAAAAGCATTTTTACAGGTGAGACTTCAAGTTCTACAAGACAGGTTTCCAGAGGGCTTGCTGCTTTAAAACCATGGCTTTCAGTGGAGCCTGCTCTACGAACGGAATTTTGAGCTTCATCTCTACTCACCTGCACCCAAGCATTTGTTATTTGTTCAAATCTATTATTCAATTCCTCTAACAATGAATCATTTGAAGCAGAAGTAGTCCACCATCTGAGTAAAGGACTAGAAGAGATAACAGGGTCCAAGGATACTTCAGAAATGGGCATTAATTTTTTATCTTCCAAACATTTTTCTGCTTTCCTTGAACGTCTAGATGCTGGGAATCCTTTGGAAGCTAGTTTAAAACTTGACTGCCTGTATTTCTTCTTTGGACTTTTGCCTTTCTGCAACTGGAGTTTACATGATTTATGACACAAACCACTTTTGTAAGTAAGCGAGCCAGAAGATGCAAGTGAATGTAAGAAATGGAAAGGTTTTCTGGCCCTGATAGAATGTTTTGGAGGTATAGAAACAACATCACTATTTGATTCATTCTTAAATATGTCAACATTAGTGGGGCTGACCTTATCTAACTGACTACACTGTTGGTCAAGCTTTTCTTCTCGGCAAGTTTTCTCTAACATAGTCTCCTGTTCTAAAGGAGGTAAGCAGCTGCTAAGGCTTACTTCTCTTTCCTGAGGTGAAATTCTACTAACAGTCACGGATATACCAGAGATTTTCACTTTTGCAGGTCTCCCCGGCTTCCTAACAACTGACAAAGGCTTTTGATTTGGTCGAATAATGTTCTTGGAAGCCTGAGGGATCACAGACTTGGTCTTGATGGGTCTAACATATTCAAAGTCAGAATAAAAAACCCCACTTTCAGATGTCAATCTTGACACAGCACTTAGACTTTCACCACAGTCAGTCTCATATTTTTTAGCATTTCTGATGCTACTAGAGTTAACTGCAAAGTCAGAGATATCATTGTTCAATGAGATGTTGCTGATGTTCATATTTCCTTCAGAAACACATCTCTTAGTTCTTCTTGACCTTCCATAAACAACAGTGACAGTAATACTCTTTCTATAAAGACCTTCTTTCACTTCTGATAGACATTCTAGATTTTTCTTTCTAGCATTAAAAGACTCATTTTGGCCAACACTGACATCTGTTTGATCAGCTTTAGGTTTGGGTGGTCTTCCAATTGGTCGTTTAGTCTGTTTCACAACTTGTGGGCCAATTTTTTTAGGCCTTCCTGGCTTTCTTTTATATGTTAAGTCAACACCACCCCTTGACTTTCCCTCAGGGTCTTCTTGTGGCTTATCACTGTTTAAACTGTCAGTAAACTCTGCAGATGATGGTGTGGCCTCTTGTACACAGTTAAATTTGTTTATTTTGCTTTGATGGCAGTTAATATCATGATTAGAACTGTAATCTTCAAAGCTAATGCATGGTATGTCTTCCTTTACTTCTCTTTTTCTTCCACTTACTTGGTGGGTTTTATGTTTGTGAGAAGAAACCTCAGCATTTGACTGTGATGTGCTGACTGAAGTTAAGGTATATTTGATTCCTTCACTGCTTTTAATCTCAGATAAAAACATGAGTTTGATAGGACTAGAATAGTTAAAAACAGAACTTTCAATTCCTTCACATTTTGTTGGCACACTTTCAACACTGGATGTCATGCCCCCCCTCTCTAAAATGGGTGCTATTTTTGGATTATGAGGTCTCTTGTTCAAATCCATTACAGGCATATCATAACTTCTTTTACTGCTAGATGGTATTACAGATTTTGATAAACCCTGACTTTTGCAAGCCATTCTACTTAAAGTACAGGTCAAATCTGTCCCACTTTGGTCTTTACCATCTGTTCCTATCAATTTCTTGGAGGCTTTAAATCCTTCAGATTGTGCTTGATTAGTCCAAGACCTCTGAGCCATATTTATTGTGTCTTCCAAACGCTCCACAACAACTTGTAAATTAGAATTCATTGCAATTTTGTTTAAGTCTCTATTTTGGAGACTTTCAGTTGGATCTTTGACTGGATCTTTGCTGTGAGCAGAGTCTGATACTCTTTTGCCCTCAGGGAATTTTTTGGAAACAGAATTGTTTGTTACATATATAGAATACCACCCTGGAGGCACAATATTTCGTTTAGTTCTGCTTAAAAGACAAGGAGCATCCGTTCTCAAAAGTGTTTGAGTATTTTCTAGTTTTGTATTTTCATTATTTTGTACAGTCAGTTTTTCAGCTATACATTTCTCTGGTGATTTTCTTTGGCTCATTTTCTCAGATGAAGTTGCTTTAATGTTTTCTGAAAATTGATCAAAAACCTTGCTAGTTCCTAAGCTCTCAAGAGGTACCTGCAGTGATGGCGCTACATCATTTGGTGAAGAAACTGTTTCTGTATGATTTTCATCTTGAAAGCTCTTAGAATTTTTTAAAGGTTCTTGACGAGCCTGGAGTTCTTTGTTCAGTGAAAGCATCTTATCATTGCATGACAATTTTCTTGGATTTTTTTCACTGTATCTTTTCCTCAGAAAGTTTTCATCAAGACTGGCAAGTTCTCTTTTTATCTGTAAAGACTGCCTTCTGATCACAGGTGAATCAGGAGAGTTGTGCATGGCAAATAAGGTCTGTTGACGCTTTCGAAATCTTGTTTGAATAATTTTATTTTCTACCTTCTTATCATGTTGACTCAGTAATTCCATAAAACTATAATCACTGGCTGTTGCACTGTGCAAGAGAGATGTTATTAAATTTCCCAATTTAAAATCATTATCTGAATCACAATCAGTGCTAGATAATTTTATGAGGTTTGATGTATCTGTGGTTTCTATTGATTTTAATTTTTCATTAATACGATCCATTAAATCTTGAAAAATTACAGCTGTTTCACCCTTTTCATAATTTGAGGTATAACTACTGCTGGTATCCAAGAGCACAGAATCAAAGTTACTGGACTGCTTAGTTTTATTTATTTTGCTGTCTTGATCACATTTGTGAATGCTTATCTCGGCTGGTGTGAGAGATGGAGGCTGATTAATGCTTGACTCAAGTTTGTTATTTTCTAAGGTTGAAAGCTCTGAGACGATGTCTTTCCACTTTTCGAATCCTCCAGTCTCCACAGGTGATAATGGTGGGGGGGAGGGACTTCGAGATCTACAGGCATCTTTAAGATTGACTGAAAGATCACAAACTTCCCTTGACAAAAGAGGACTATGAAAAGCTGATTTTGTCGAGTTATTCTTTGCTAACTGTCCACAACAGCACCTGTGTGCAGTATAACTGCTTTCAATACCACTATTCATTACTGTCTTAATGTGTTCAACAGTTACAGTTTGACAAGACAGACAATGTAATTCTTTAATACAGACTGGCAGAGGCATTAAACCAGGGCTTTGTCTCTCATTGTGTAAACACCCTCTTTCTGCCAGTCTATATTCACAGCTACAGAACAGACCATGGAAATCATCTTCGAATAGGGGTTTTTGAGATTCTGAAGACATAGTACATGATGAGTTACAACAGCAAATAGAAGCAGCATTCTGCTCTTGGACTAGAAATTTCAACATAGCCAAAACTTGTTGATGGTGATGTATGCACAAAGATTCCAAAACTTTGTTTAATGCTGATTTTCCTTTTTCCATTTTAGTAGCTTCCTCTGATTTTGCATCAACAGTTGAACTAAAAATAAAAATCAAACAAAAAATGAATTACAGCAAAGATAAGGAGTTATAATTCTTGACAGCGTTTGAATGACGTATTTTGATATTGCTGGACTCCTGACTCCTACAGACGGAACTGCAAGGACATCTTGGTTACTTATAGCAGAAACAATATGAAGCACTGGTAAGTAATTTCCTATGACAAAGTACAGGAGTCAAAGTGAAGCCTTTGCAATACAAAGCTGGTGATTCCACATTATCACATTAACACATTGGTAATATTAAGAATTTTGGATATATTAATAAACTTTTAGGAAAAGTGCTTCAGAAGGAATAAATTTTTTTTTGTAAAGTATGACACTTTGCCATATTTTATAATTATCATGTCCATGTTAGTGCAAATAAGGAAGGTAAGGAGTAAAATCTTATTTTTATTTAAAATACTTTGGTAGGTAGTAAAAAAGAAATGTAATATTAAGAGAGCTCTGCATAATCATGAAGAAAATTATCAAATTTCTGAGATTAAGTTGCAGTCATTTTAACCTAGGAAGAATATAAAAGAAAAAGGAAGCTATTTAAAAATTAAATCTACTTTTAACTGATTTTTAAAAACTATGGAAAACATAGGAAAACTAAAGGTATTACTTACCTAATTATTAAATTTCAAATGCTGGAAAATGCCCCACCACAGAAACTAATACATATCTGACTTTAACTAAAACCCAGGATTGCTTATCAACAATATAGAAGCCTATATTTTTAATTCAATACCAGCAGCAAGAAGAATAAAATATATTAAAGGAATTCTGTTTCAGAAAAGTATCCATTTTAATGAAACATCACCAAACTCTGTGGGAACAGCCCTTCTCTCCTAACCCAATGTGCCTGTCATTTGTTCCTAGTCTGAAAAAAAATGTTACTTAGGGTTGTAATTGGGATATACTACTTACAACTGACTCAATTGAAGAATGTGTTTTTTTTTTAAATAAACACTATGTTCATGGTATTAAAAATTAAAGGGGTTTCTTTTAAAATAGCAGTGAAATCAATATTTTTATATTACTACCTGACACTGGAATAACTTTCTCTACAGCTATTACACAATAATTTACTGAGTTTTATACAATTACGTAGTTTGAGTACTAAAAAGTACCGAAGCAAGTTCTGAGCATGTGATCAGAATTTCACTGAAAAAATTATCATATTTTACAAATGTTTTAGTGAGACTAGCAACATGTTCTGACATACAGAAGCAAACAAAGTGAAAATAAACCAAAATAAGCAAAGACTTAAAGTTCAGTGCTGCCTCTAAACAAAAGAAGATATATAGCCCCAGTATTGGTCCCTTCTGTAAATATTTTTTAAATCTACTTTTATACTGCAGAGTGTACAATGATAAGAAATAACTCAAGATTCAATGTAAAAGTTTTAAAAAATGTAGAGCAAAGGTAACACCAAATGATAGTTACCAAATATTAGAAAATTATATCCTTTTCCAGCAATTCAAATTTATGATTTCAGACAAGCAAAAGAAAAGTCAACACACCCTAAGTAGATTCAAACAGGTTCTGAAATAATGCTAAGGCTTGCTAAGCATACTTATTAAGTAGTAATAAGTGGAGTGCTTACAAACTTTTAGAGTATGTTTTATGTAATTACAATATATCCTTTTAGCAGTTCCTAAAATGCTGCTAATGAAATGACTTGTACAGAAGCAGTGAGGAGATGGGAGAGTGTGTGCCGATTAGCATGTCCAAAGCCCAGGGTGCAATTCCCAATATAAAAATAAATAAGCCCTGTCAAAACGTAAATGATCAAAAAGCAGCAAATGCTAAGTAATATAAAAACGTAATTTCAATTTGTTAATCTCATAAAATTATGAAAACCACTGGCGTCTATATGACTTTTCTGATCTTCCATGGAAATCTTTATTTTAAAGGAAGAGTTTTCCTATTCAGTTTGCTAGATTTTATACTGGAAGTTGAAAAATATCAGTGGTCACTGATACTCACTTAGCAATATGAACAAGAGTAGATTTTATCTTATATATCTTGGTGGACAACTACATTAATAAATTACAGATTTTTAAAATAGTCTTATTTGGTTTCAAAGCTTTTTTTTCCTCTCTTTTGTTCCACTTTAGAATCTCAAAGAAAATGTAATGAGTGAACAGGCATATGTGTGAATCTCCAATCCAGAATTTATTCTCAAGTAATTATGTAAAATTCTTAAAATTGTGATTTTGAGACAGAGTATCAGAATGTAGCTTTGGCTGGTCTGGACCTCACTATGAACACTAAACTGGCCTAGAACTCACAGTGATCCACCAGTCTCTGGCTCCTAAATGCTGAGATTAAAGGCCATCTTATTCTAACTGGTTTTCATGTTTTTTTCTAGGTTCAATTCTTTCTAATTCTTTCCTGTTCCTTATAAGTCCAAACATCTCATTTCTGTTACTCTGCCCCCTTTCTGTTAGAAATTTGTTGTGACAATTTTTTTGAGAGTCAATTTCTAATATTGTTAAAAAACAGAAACCCAAAACTCCTCACAGGGAATCAAAGAATTCAGTGTAGTCAAGTTTTACTTTTCTTTTCTTTTACTGAATGAGTAAATTAACCACACACCGACAGTGTTGTAAATTTAAGTGCAAAAGCATTGAAGTGCTTTACTACAAATTACAACCTAGAAACACGTTAACTGAACAATTAAAATTCATACAATCAGATTTAGATATATAACAACACAAAGTAGGAACAAAATTACAGTACATGTACAACACAAGACAGATACATGAATTCATTAGAAAATATTGTAATAAATAATTCATGAATTATAGTGCAATTGATTTATGCATAAATATAACTAATTGCCTAACAATCAGTTTATATTAACAAAATCTGTCAAAATCAAGGCAGCCACAGAGTTTTACTAAATTACTGCGACAATGAAAATACTGCAATTAAAAACAAACACAAGTATCTGCACTGTAAACAACTAAAAGAAAAATCAGTCTCACTAAAGTCAGTATACAGTTTAATATAAAATTGTCATCAGCTACCAGAAATGCTTTAAACAACTTTACTGAGCAGTAGTTTTCTAAAAACAGAGGCACTGTTTTTTTCTTTTCCTTCTTTTTTATTTTAAATATAAAATACTTGAGGAACATTCAAATAAGTAGAAAGCACATAAGGGTTGCTTTCATGTTCATTAAAAGTCAGCTGAAACTGTACTTTTCAGAATCTGTCAATTAAAGTAGTAACTGGTAACTAAATTTATAAAGTACTTTGAAAGTATAACATAAAGGATATCTTAATAGAATCAGTGGGGAGAGGGGAACCCATAAACTTCCCTGCCTTTCCTAGTTTGTATAATCAAAAAGTCAACTCAGTAATACAAACATTATGTTTCTTTTAAAAGTTATGGGTTGAACATTACCTATAAACTATCAAAAAATATTTAATTTACTATTTGACCAAAAATAAATAATACAAGTACGAAAATGCTGCAAATTAACTATAATATTACCTATAAAACTACTGATCACTGTGAAGTCAATAGCAAAATGATCCCTGATATATGAATCCTGTAAAGTTTTTGGTCAGGTCATCTTTTAAATGATATAAAAGTGTTCTGTAAGTTTCCCTTTACTATAAACTTCTCAATCAATTTATCAATGTAAATATAGTGTGAGGAATAAAAAAGGTCAATACAATATAAAGATTATGTAATGCATTCGAGCTCCCAAAGTTTTGCAAGCAAAATTCTGTATAAAGAGGTCAAGAAAATTGTTTCTGAAGCATTTACTTTTTAAGTTTGTTTTTCGATGGGAATAGGGGGAAATATAATAAATAATCCATGTTCTGGTCCTCACAAAATATGGCTTAATTCTTTAAAAATAAAGATGACCCTGACAAATGCTGTCTTATAATCTATTATGTATATTTTCTTGGGGGAAGAAAAAGATGAGGAGGATTCATATCCTAGTATGCAGGTAACATTAACAGCTGAACATGTTCAATACAGATCTCAGAGACCAAGTAGTTACCTGGTTATATATTTTCTTATTTTTCAGTTTCTTCCAATATATGTAAGCAGTTTTAAAGTTTAGTAGCTGAACAATCACATATTCATGTGATTATTAAACACACACAAACACAAGTGTAAAACACAAGTATTTGAAAAGGTGCACTCATTTTTTAAATTCAGCTGTAAGAATTCCTTTTGGACTTAGAAAAAGTGGCTTAGGAAAATGACCAGAACCTGAATTCTAACAGAGAAAAGGGGCACTGCGGAGGATTCTCATCTATAAAGCAAATCTCCAATCTTTACATGGAGGTACATGCTTCTTACTACCAAAACTCATACTCCATAAACCCACAGGAATACTCTGATCCTTATTTTTTAAAACTGTTTTATAAAAATTACTGGTCTCATATGAGTAGTAAAAGTTAAAATGCACTGCCCAGCTTCTAACTATCCAATTAGTAAAGAGTTTACATTACTGAATGTTCAAAACAGCTTCAGTGTTATATATCTGTAAATCTATTCAAGACCCTGAACAAACTGCAAATTTGGTTATTAGCAAAATGATAATGTATCACCCACCAAAATGAAATCTGTAATTCATTTTGATAAACTGAAAATGTTTTGAAATGTCACAGCAGCAAATATATTAAAGTTACACTGAGGTTTTTCAATAGGAGTGTGTCACAATCCTTAAAGTAGTCATAACATCAACTAACCAGCACATTTAACCAAAATGACCATTCTCAAGCTTGTTCTGTGCACATTATAAACATGCTCTAAGTTGCATTCCAACTTTCTTTTCTAACCTTACACATTAGCTTATTTTTCAAATGAAAACAAAATTAAATTACTTTAATAATTAAATTTAAATTACTTTTTGTTTTTAGTAATCCATCTTATATTAAAGGATTCTATAGCTGCCGGGGTTAACTATGTCAGTTTTTAAAATTTAAATTATATACTTATAACCCCAACTTCCTGCTAAATCAACAATTAAATGATAAATATTAAATTTTACTATACATATCCTTTAAGGTTTTCTCTTCTATCCTGGTGGATGCACTCCAGTGCATTTTGTATTTCATAGAATGCACTGCAGTATATTAATACTGTATCTATTAGTCACTCTTGGTGCAGAGAGAACTATTTAACTTTGATGGGTTCTTTGACATACTCACAGTACTTGTAGTATGTTACACAAAAGTGTTCACAAACTATTAATATCATATTTCCATTATAAGATGGTTCAACTGAATGGCTAGAATGTTCTTTTACCAATAAAAATGTACCACTTGACAATTACTTGTTTTCCCACATTTTATGCTATTGACTACTAAAGAAAACCTGAATCTTTTTTCACCTATTTATACAAGGATTAAATACAAACTATCAGAATTAATAAGCAACTCTATAATTCTGTCCACAGTGAAAACCCTGAATAAAACTTTTTCAAAAGGCATGTAAGTGGTTTTTGAACTGTAAAATTTCATGTCTCCTGTCAGAGTGAGCATTTGTAATTTCCATGTGTGTATATAGATACACACATACACACACACACACTCACACACACCTGTGCACACACACGCACTCACACACAGACATTCTCTAACAGTAATCTACACAGGCTTGCTGCTGTTTCTGCAGCTGCCAGTCCCTGAATCTGTCATATATAACCCAGTGTCTGGTAATCGTAGTTTCTTCTTCGGAGGAGTCTTCAGTGTTCCAGATCTTTCCTTTACCTTGTATTCTAAAGTGCTGTGAGGTACCCCATAAATTCCTTGTGCTTTGGAAACACTCATTTTTCCACTCATTACCATTGCAATGGCCTCTTCCATTATTTCATGATCATACTGCCGATAGCGGCCACGTTTTTTCCTGGGCTGCTTATTATCTTTCCGGTCTAATCCATCTTCAGTGTTCTCAGAGGTTCCATCAATTGTTCCATTTTTAGAATTAAGACACAAAGGAGAGAGGTCCCCATGTAGAAAGTAAGAGTCAACACTTGAGTGAGTTATAGGCCCAGAACATTCTATTTTGTTCTGTTTAGGGAGTATATTTTTCAGTTTTTGGAGAGCTGATCCTTCAAGGACTGAAGAGGTTTTGGAAACTTGATACATGACATCCAGCAGACCAGAACCATCAGGCTGTGATTTTGAAACTGAATTTACTCGTAGCTGAGGAATTTTTAACTGTACAGGAGGATTTGAAGTTTCATATTGAAGGCTTTCATTTTTTTCTTTAAACTGAGTAACCATTTTCTGTAGAGTTAACTGATGGAGGTAACTGGAAGCTGTTGGGAATTTTAATTCTGAGGTTTCAAGTAGGTTGAGTTTACTTTTTTCTGTGCGCTCTGCTTGAGCTCTTGCCCACAAGGCTACCTTTTGCAGCACAGCACAAGTTTCTTTACTGTCTTTATATGAGTAACTATCATTGAAATCTCGAGTTTTGTTTTTAAAAGATGCAGGCTTCCCTGCTGGTAAGGCTTCTAAGTGGAGAAGTAAAGTTTTTTGAGGTATGCCATAAAGTATGCCTGCTTTATTTATGTCCAGTGCTCCAGACTGAATGTCTTTCAAAGCTTTTGAGAGCAAACCATCTGCAAACTCAGCACTTCTTTCCACATAGTCCTCTCTGTTTCTGTGTAGTCTCCTGGATGGATGGAATGAAACGATGGTAAACTGATGTATGAGAGACTCTCACACAGCTATGGAAGGGGAGGGTCCACTCCTTTATTTTACTCCTTGCTTAGGTAACATCACTGCTTATGACACGTTAGGTCTGTGGAATGTAGTAGTTACTCCATATCAAAGCAAACGCTACAGTCCTGGTAGGACAATGTGTCAATGATACGGTGGCCTCAATGGGCAGACCTTCCAAGAACATAAAATCCTAACTGAGTATTTGTAAAAATATTCTCATGATGTTGCTTTTCCTCTGAAAACTGCTTGCAGAGCAACACTTATAATTTTTATTTACAATTAGAGTTCCATTATAAAAATACCCAAATCCTCAAGGAGTTTTTGTTAGTAGAAACGTGACGTTACCGCTAAACAAGTAATAAAAGAGTCAACCCGTTTAAAGGGAATTTGCAGCACCAAGAGAACTCCCAAACACACATCTCAGTTCCACAGACTCTTTCCTCTGCATAGAACTGAAAATTTCAACAAAGACGTATATGAATAATTCCATTTGAGAATGTTACTCTATTTCAAATGCAACTTTGTAATCTTCTAAAGCCTGTTACACCTGTGACTCCAGCTCTATTACAGCCTTAGTTGAAATAAATTTATCTCAGATTTAATTGGGACAAAACAGATTTCTATGCAGTTAATGAGAAGATGCAAAAGTTACAAAAAACCCCAAAAATCCAACAGAACAGCATTTCACTAGTAATTGTTTATTTAAATTAATTTAGTGACAGTTTTAAAGACATGAAAGGGCTTTTTTGTGGTGATTACTAGATAAATATTAAGTTGCTGCCACCACACTAAAGCAAAAACTGTAAATATATATGCTAGTTTTAGAATTAGTAACTACAGCACTTTTAGAAATGGTTCATTCTTTTAAAAATCTAAATATTAAAGTTACATATTTCCCTTTAAATTGCCTCCTGAGTATTTCAAGTTATCTCACTTGTCCTGCTTCTTAGTTTGTATCCCATGATTAAATTGATAGTTCATTTTAGTAACATGAATTGAAGTTTGGTGATTGTTCTGATAACTTTTCTTTAACAGAAAGAAAAAAGAAAGAGAAAGGACAAATGAAAATATGAGAGAGACAAACTTATGAGTGACAAAAATTCTGAAGGAAAACTATGTCAGTCCTACTCAGCACAGTATTAAGTGTTTTCTGCAAGAAGGTATTTATATTGACATTGAATTATAATTCCTAGGTAATATTGCTTACCCAGCAACTGCATTTTCAGAAGAAGGATCACATATGGACGACTCTTCAGATTTTATGCTGGTTTTCTTTGTAGAGAGATCTAACACTCCATCCCCTATAATTATTGCAAGAGAAAAAACTTTATATTTTCAATAGAACACCAGCCCTTCCATTTTCCTATCTTATTTTGCTGATGTATTAATGCTATATATAAATCAACACCTATCTGATCTAGTTTTAGGAACAGGACATGACTGGGAAGGTGCTACATAAGGAAAAAGGAGAGGAGAGCTGGTACTGCCAGGTGGTAAGGAGACAGTGGCAAGGAGACATGAACAAACACATGATTTGCTTAAAATCAAATTTTGGCCACTTTCCCACGACTCTGCAGTGCTAAGTCAACTTGACAGCTCATCCATGATTGTTTTCCCAAGGCTGGCACTTTGGGAAATCAAAAGCAATGCAAGGATGTGTTATGAATGAGAACTGAATAATTACTTATCTACTACTTTAAACTGCTGAAATGTTACAAGAGTTGAATCTGTGCCGACATTATACTAAGACTAGATAAAGTACACATAACAATATAGAAAAAACTAGGAAAGCCAATGGCTATAAAACTACTTTTCAGTATTTTTTATTAAAATATAGTTACCACAGATATAATTGTGAGTTTTCACAAATAAAAAACTTAAATGATTCAGAAATTGTTTAAGGACAAGGCCAGCAGCACAGAATGCACGATTAACTTAAAATCCAATAAGAAATAAGGCCAAGAAGACACATCTTTCTTTTTCCTCAAAAACTGAAAAATTAAGCCTTTGGAAAGGAATCATGGAGGAAAAAAAATACCAGCTTAAAAGTATACCAAAAACCTAACAAGGTCAATCCTCATATTTAATTGTCTGGGGACATATAGAGATAAATGGATAAAACACCATATTCATAGCCTCCTCTGGAGAAATAAGCATGTACTGAGTGCTCATAATGTACAAAGCAACATGGCAGAATGGCAGCACAAAAAGAAAAAAGGAAAAGAAAGAAAATCACGCAAAATGCCCATTCTCATGGTGCTCAGTAAAAGTAAAACAATCCGAGCTGCACAATGCTACCGCCGATGACAACAGTGCTGTCTAGGGAGGCACTGCAAAACAAGTTCATAAAATAATGGAGCTTGGGCTGAGCAGGTCACACACATGTGTTCACATATTCACATACATCTTTTATTTATTTTTTAAAACATAGATTTACTACCTAGAAAAGGCTAATCTGGAACTTACTGACTAGCCCAGACTGACATCTAACTTGTGATCTCCTGTCTTAGTACTAGGATTATAGCTGTTGAGAACCACACCCAGGTGTAGGACTGCTATTTATTAATAGGATTCTGAGCAAGGTGAGATTGAGAACAATCAAGCAGATGTACTGGAGAAGGCTCTAGATGGGATGGTATCTACAGAAGGACCACCATATAAAATTGCTTCAAGTAGAGTAACACCAGAAGAGGTAAGATCAGAAATGTAGTAGAAGTCATACAGGATCACATGGCCATGATTTCAATTCTGAAGGAGACAGGAAGCCACTGGAAGAGTCTAGCAATCTGACAAGATTTCATCTTTATAAAGCATCAATGCTGTGTGGAGACATGACCACAAAGGCCTGGTCAACAGGGAACTCCATGTGGAAAGCTCTATGCTGTTTCTCATCTCTAAGGCTCCACAATTTAGTTGTTTTCTTTCCCTTATTCTTCTCCCCTCATAGTCACAGATTCCTCCCAAATCTTAGGCATCGCTCAGCCAGCTGAGACATAATCTGGACTTGGTGGACAGTCAACACGCGAGGTTTCCATTACAGCATTGCTTGTATGCATTAGTCACCTTCTAGCTGCTGTAGTTACACAGCCAGCACATCTATTTTATTCAGTAATACATCACTCTGTCTGCAAGAGTGCCTGGTCTAAGTGTTCAGAGTATATTTGCTAAATAAAAACCTGAAAAATTGGAAGAAACTTAGTGTTGAGTTATAGGTTAGAACACTTAGAAGTGTAAGGAGGGAGACAAAGTTTCTGCTACATAAAAGTTATTTCAAGTATCTCGGTCAGTTAACTAATTTAGCCCAATATGCTCCGTTTTCACCAAACCTTGTTATTTCTCATGCATCTAATCACTTGTATTTAGTTAAGGATATTACACCTATCAAACATCAATAGAGCATTCCCTCTGTCTAGAAAGGGGAAAAATACTCCTAGTATTGTCTGAACTGGAAAAGGACAGTGGGTAAGGAGGACAGCTTAGGAGACAGAATATTTCCTTAATCCTAGGAATAATTCATAAATTGTCAAATGGTGGATCCATCTACTGGTATTTCTCTTTCATGTGTGTACATATCTAAAGTACTAAAGACTAATTTAGTAAATAAGAACTATGTATTCATTATGCTTTCATGACGATATACTTGAGGAAGGAATGCTTCATTATCTCTAATATATTATACTTTGCTTTTCCTTCACCTGTTAGTATTCATGCACAATTTTCCTTCTTAGCAACTACGATGATGTAAGCACCTTACCGTGTGTCACTTCATGTTTAAGTTATAAAGACCTTCTCAAACTTATACCTGCAAGTCGAAGTGCTAGACAATGGGCCATGTGCACATTTAACATTAGTAGGTATTTCAAATAGTCAAAATTAAAAACAGTACATTTAGCATACAACTTATGTGAAAAGAATAGAAAACTACTTTCCATTAAATGCATAAATTGATGGTATCAACAATTAGTCAAATAAAAGATTTCAAGACATGTATTTCTAGACATGTATTTACTCCTTATGAGAAAGCAAATTAGAAATACATATGAGCCAATAGTACATTAATTAACTTTAGGTGTCAGCACACGGTTATTAAGCTGTATTTTTCTGTCTGTTTAAAAACTGCCCTCAAGATAAAACAACACTCTTTTCATTTACTAGTTGCAGACTGGCATTTAACATTACAACTTAACATCCTGTGAGCAAACCCTAATGCAAAATATTCAGAATGCAGGTAACTAACTTTTAAATAATATATAATTAATTGTACATACAGTACTAGCAGAGATAAATTCAAAAGTGGACTGATATTTGAAAATTTAAGCTATGACCATAGTGAACAATTTCCTTGGCATAATACTTTATTTATCAAGTCTTCTGACCAAAAATTAAAAACTGTCCTCACCTTGCAAATTATTGACAAAAAATTCTTCACAACACAAAATTTTCTACTCTTCAAAAGTCATGTTTGTTTTCATTTCTGATTAGATGTGTTACTCTAACTCAGTTTTATGGTATTCCACTAGCCTTGCTAATTTTCACCCATCTTTCAGCATCATCCCCTACTTAGTTGCATTGAACAAGTTCACAGAATCTTATGTATATCAATTCTATACTGTGTCACTTTCTTATAATTTGCCTGGTCTAAAACCATCAATCCATTAGGGTCTGAGGGGTAAGCTGGGTTAGAGTCTATTTAAGCTTTATAGTTAAAGAGATTTTTTCATATTTGCTTCTTAAAATAATGATATAAAAATGGTAGTAATTCAATAATTATTATCTTAACCTATCACTGGCTTACTCAAGTCTGTATTACACACAGCACATATAACCAGCACACAGAATTATATACAGTAGATTCTTACTGACTAATGGATAGTACTGAGATCAGTGACCTTTGTTCACTGAATCAGTAATGATCATCTAGGAAAGAGTGTTAGCAGCTTCACCAAAAGAGCTAAAAGTGACTTTTAATCAATTCCTTTATTGGCTGGATTCTAAAAATCTTAAAGAGTTACTTCAGAAATGTCAAGATAACGATTACCGTTAAATTGAATATGAATATTAAGTGAAAAAAACATCGGTTAACTTCTCACAATATTATTGGTCTGTAGTTACTATATAATGCAAATCAGGAAGTTCAGTCATACTCCACTATCGATATGAGTTCAAAAGTCTTTGAAGCCACACTATCTATCATAAATATTAAATATATAAAACAAATGATGACTCGTTTCATGGAGGACAGTGAATACAGATGAAAAGGAAACTATTTTATATTGTCTGGACAGAGAAAAACTATTTAAATTAAATTCCAGAAAAATGTTAAAGTTATCACTAGTAATGAAATTGTCATAATCACTGCTTGACACAAAGTGATGCCAATATCATTAAAAATCCTTTAGGCCATCTTCCTCTTACCTCTCTGGCCATTCTTTAACTATCTCTTCAAATAGGACCCTTCCTCCCCTCTTCACCCAACGCATTGTTTAGTAAGTCTTTAGCTCTTTTCTTATTTTTTACTCTTAGGGGAAGTCTTATGGTTTCAGCTGCTAACCATGGGTATTTAACTGATAGCCAGAAAATATTTGTAGCTTCATAAAATCAAAGATAGGTAAAGCTACAATTCTTTTCTATGATGGAAAGTACACAAAAGTGCCTTTGCTGGGTTTGACTGAATGGTCAAGGGACTTGAAGAAGCATGACTGGAAAATTGGTGAGAAAGACATGTGAGTACATGGAAACTACATGGAAAGACCTCTTTAAATGGACAAAGGACATGAGGTTATTTCAATCCCATGTAAATGCTTATTAAAAGGTTACTTTAGCAGAGGAATTCAACAGTCAAGTAGACAGCAGGACCCATTCTGTGCAGTCAGCCTTTCTCTGCTCAGCCCTATTTGTTACTGCACAAGGGCCATGAACAAAATGGCTACGCTGGAGCGATGGCTTGACAAGATGGACTTTCACTTGACAAGGCTGGCCTGACTACAGCTGCTGAGTGCCAAATCATCAAGCAGCAGAGACCAACACTGAGCCCCTAATTTGGTGCCATTCCCTGTCAGTGACATGGTGGTAGGTTAACTAAATCAGACCACTTCCTTCATGAAGAGGGTAATGCTGTGTCCTTACAGGAGTAGATGTTTATTCTGGTTATGGATTTTTCTGCATATAATGCTTCTGCCCAAACTACCATCCATTCACACAATACTCCACACAGCATCACTTTTAACAAAGGAACTCATTTCATAGCCAGAAAAATATGACAGTATACCCAATGTCATGAACTCCACTGGTTATACCATGTTCCCCACGATCTTAAAGCAGTTAGCTTGATAGAATGGTGAAGTTGCCTTTTAAGCATTTCTAGCACTAAATAGGTGGCAATAGCTGGAGTGCTGGGGAATGTTATCTAGAAGGCAGTATATGCTTGGAACCAGTGTCTGTTTATGGTACTGTTTATTTTATAGCTAGGATTAACAGGTACAAGAATCAAGGGGTGGAAACTAGGAGCTACCACTCACTATCACTGCTAGTGACTGACTAGGAAATCTTTTGCTTCCTGTTCCTGTTACCTTATACTTTACTGGCTTACAAATTTTGGTTCCAGAGAAGGGAGTACTTCTATTAGAAGACACATTAAACTTTCTACTGAACTGGTTATTTTGGACTCTGATGCCCTTAACAGATGGATAAAAAAGGAACAACATGGACTAGAGAAATTGACTAGGGATTAAGAGTACTAGCTGTTCTTCTAAGACCTGGGTTCAGTTCCCAGCACCCACATTAGTAACTCACGTTCCAGAGACTCTGATGCCCACTTCTGGCTTCTGCAGGCAATGCAAACATATAGTAACAGATATACATGCAGGCCAAAAACCTACACAATAAAGAAATCTTTAAAAAGGAGGAGGAAAGCAAAAAGAGAGGGATAGATGGAGGAAAAGAAGGAAGGACAGACAGACAGAAAGAGAAGAGAAGAAAAAAAAAGGTGTTAGAAGGGGTGACTGATCCAGACTACCAAAGAGCAATTGGAAGTAGGGAAGATTACATCTGTAGTGTATGAGATTCTCTAGGGTGTCTCTTGGTGCTACCATATGATTAGAGCCAATGGGTACAACAACCCAATCTAGGCTGGATGACAAAGGGCAAAGACTCTTCAGGAATGAAAATATGGGTCACTAGTCCAGTGAAAGAACTAAGACCTGCTGAGGTGCTTGCTGAGGGTGGAGGAAATACAGAATGGGTGTTTATAAAGTTAAATATCCATTTACAGAATAGTAGTTATAAATACCAGATGAGGCCACACAAACCACTGCAGAATCAAGTCATATGATTATTTGTCTTACTTTATTAAGAACATGTTTGTGCACAAATACACATCTATTAAAATAGTATATTTTCTTTTCTCTATTTACCATAGAAGGTAATATTGATTGAGGTTAAGATCACCAGTTGATGTAAATGTACATTATTATATTTAAGTTATGAGAAGCTAAAAGACTAATCATTGTTTGGTGTTTATTTATTATGAGTTTTCTTTCTTTTCTTCCTTTCAAACACGTATAATATAGTCCAGACCAGCCCTGAACTAATGAACTTCCTGCCTCTACCTTCTAATTGTTGAGAATATAAATGTATGTAGTGTCTTACTGTATTCAATTTGCTGAAATTTATTTAGGATTTTGAACTTAATGTTTAAGTTTCATTCTTCCTTTATTTTTGCTATCCTTTCTTATTTGCAACTCTAAGCTTGTCATATAACAAGGCTCATGTTCAAGCCTGTAGAATGCTAAATTGCTTATGTAAAATGAGAGGAGATATAAAATATAGATATCAAATAAAAATTAAAAAAAATAACTTGTGCTTACAATGTACAAAAGTCAAAGTACAGATACATATTTTTCTTAAGCCTTATATTGCAGCTTTATTTTACCCTTCTAATAGAATAAAAACTTAATATTTCTTATAAACATAAGTAACATAGTCTAAAATTAGGGGCCAAATAAGGGGCATTACTTCTCTGCTTCAATATTGATGGATCTCACAAACTGTCATGATGTGGGAGTCCCCTCTGTGTGCTGTGATTACCACTGATGAATAAAGAAACTGATTGGCCTATTGATAGGGGAGAACTTAGGTAGGTGGGTAGGACAAGACTGAATTCTGGGAGAAAGAAAGATGGAGTTAGAGGGATGCCATGGATCCGCTGCCAGAGATAGACTTGCCGAAACTTTGCTGGTAGGCTACAACCTCGTGGTGATACACAGATTAATAAAAATGGGTTAAATTAAGATGTAAGAGCTAGCCAGTAAGAAGCTAGAGCTAATGGGCCAAGCAGTGATATAATTAATACAGTTTCTGTGTGATTATTTCAGTTCTGGGTAGCTGGGATGAACAAGTGGCCCCTCCTGCAACACTGTCGTCTCCTCTAAACAATGACCATGATATGCTCACCCTTAAAGTCCTAACGCCAATACATTCTAAGGTCACTTCAACAATACCTTTCTTTTTACAGCTACAAGAAGTAACATGATCCCTAAACCATGCTGATAAAAGCTGTTTGTTCTCTCATCTCCAGATAAGCTGTTTATTTGGTATCCACCCACACTGTCTTTCTTCTGTGAAGCCACAGATACAGGACACATGAACCCTTTTTTTTATATAAATGCAGCATAAATGAAAATGTATTGCTGTTATGCTTTGTTATGTGAGTGTAGTGTATTTATCACAGGTACAACTTCCCCTTTCTTAGTTACATCATAAAAAACTGCACGAAGGGGGACCTGGAGAGATGGCTTAACAGTTTCAAGCATCTGATGCTCTAAAGAGGACCTAGTTTGGGTCTCAATAACCACATAATGGCTTACAACCATCTGTAGCTCTAGTTCCAGAGAATCCAATACTCTCTTCTGACTTCTGAAGTCACATGGCATGCATGTGGTACACTGACATACATGTAGAGAAAACATTCATACATATAAAAAATAAGTCTAAAAAATAAATAACAAAAACCTACCAGATGTTAAAGCATCTATTTATTTATCATTTCAGTGTAGAAACAAAAGAACAAATACTAAATTAATGTTTAGAAAACAATTCTTTCTCATAGTATCTCTTTATATATATATGTCCTTTATTTTTAAGTTGGATATAGAGATACTTACCATTATGAAAACACAAAACATCAAATTTTCTCTTATAAACTATGTAGTACAGGGGCCTGGAGAGATGGCTCCGTGGTTAAGACCATATACTATTTTTCCAGAGGACCTAGGTTTGCATCTCAGAACCCACATTACAGGCTCACAACTGTGTGTAAAGTCAGCTTAGATATTTGACTCCCTCTCTGGCCTACCTGGGCACCTTCACTCATGTGCACTAGCACCACACACACATAAATAAATCTTAAAAATGTAAATGTACACTTTTTAATCTCTAGGCTATGCCATATAAATGAATCAAGGAAAGATGACTTCCCGTTTGAACATAAAACATCCATGTTTAAATGTTTTAAAACAAAACCAGTTAAGTATTACATGCTAAACAAACAACGTACCTTGCTGAGCGGTTTGCTCTTGCGTTCGAGTCACAGTGAGGTCTAAGGGGCCTTCCTGCTCATCCTGAATGCAGTGCTCTGCTTGGTTCATTTGGATACTTTTATATACGAGACTTGCTCCAATCGAACCATTTCTATTTTCTTGAATTTTACCACTTTTTGAAATGTACTCAATGGCAAACTGACGTATCATCTTTTTCATTAATTCCTGAGCAACTAAGGGAATGTTAGGATCACAGTTCTGAGGAAGATCTGGGAAAGAAATAAACACAGTATCATTAGAAGGAATACAAACAACCAAGGAGTTTTACAAGAAAATTACATTAGCACTATCTACAAGCAACCCACAGTGGCCAGCAGTCTCTGTGTCTTAGAAATGGCAACTATGTAGATGCAGTTTTGCATTTCTTCCAAAAGTCACTTTTTAAAAAATTCATTTATTTCTACCCAAAACAAAAGTACAGATCAAAGAATTAGTCATCGAAGCAGGAGTTACCTCCATAGTTAAATGTTCAAACATTCTATTAGATATTAAGATTAAGTTTAGTATTCAAATACAAACTTTATATATGAGCCAAGGGTAGGCCATATACAACATATATCAGTGACTAAAGACATCTGAACTGTTTGAACTCTCTACCAATGTTTTTTAACACTCTGTCAAATGTGCTTCATATATTACTCTGAAGGTCATCAATGATTTATATTCTTTTACATAGAGAAATTATCACTATCAAAAACATCAAGCAAGTACAGTAGCACAGACAGCAGCAATCTAGATTCAAGATTTACTAATATCCTATCACAATTGCTTTCTTTTCTTAAATTTGTGAAGCCACTGAAAACAAGCTATCTAGAACTAGGGTATTTCACTTACTAAAAAAACTCACAGCAAACTTCTACAAAAGGGTGGTATTAGTTATTACTGGAGACCTTGATCCTACAAAACAGGTTGATCTGCTACAACCTTAGTAGTTTCACAAAGACACAGGCACACACATACATGCATACTACAAAAATAGACATACACCCTCTTCTGGCAGAATCTGTAAAAAAAAAAATCAAATGACTTTACTGTATCAAGTTTAGGAGAATGGCAGGTCATCTATAAACACTGAGTAACAGCAAGACACTTTGGCCTAGTAGTAACCTTTTTTTTACAAACAGATCTGGCCTCATTTGATTCCCATTATTTGTTCTAGTTTTGAGAGGTAGGAAGAATGAAAAGCTGTGAAAGATTATTGAGCACACTTGGGAAGGCTTCCTGTTTCTTCCAAACAGACCTGTTAGTAAATGTGACCTGTTATCAGAGGTTATAGTTTGTAATAACAAGAGAAGCAAACAGACATAGACTGAGTGGTATTTTATATATCAGAGTTAAAATGGCAAGTAAGTTTTCACACTTGAAATGATAATATACAAGCTCCAGCGGCTATATGCTTCCTAATTAAAGCAAAATAAAGTTTCTTCATTGCATACAAAAATTACCAAGACAATTAATTATTACCTTCATGAAAACTGGAAGGTTTCTATAAAAATTCATTTTTAAAAATTAAATTTTGCTTCACATTATCTGTTTTTAAGATGGTAGTTTCACAGTTAAGTATTTTTGTGTAAATTCCCTGCAGTCTATTGGTTAGTGTCACTCACCAGTTCACAATGATTAAATTTACCACAGAAAAAACAAAAACAATTCAGTTCACTGAACAACTAGATCACATCTGAGTTTAAAGTTAAGTTTAAATTCTGTTCTATTAAGTCACATTTTGTCCCCTTATGGTATACTATGGAAGATGTACAAGTGAGAGGGCATAAGAGAAAGAGACATTTCTCAGCTGTTCAATAATTAATATTACTCTGAAGATGCTTGTGCAACCGTTATAACTCCAAAAAAAAAAAAAAAAAGAAGTGTAACTTAAGATCTATATAAGCGAGTTTAAACTCAGGTTTATGGGCAAGTATCATCTGAAAGGATATGCAGATTATATTGTTAATACCAAAGATGCGATAAGAAAAACCACTAACCGAAATCATCATGGCCAAATTAATTAAAGCAGACAATTAAAGCAAGCTTTTCCATTTGTGTACATGTGCTGCCTCTCCCTAAGTTGGGGGTAGGGTTGAGGGGATCAGCATTAGAGATGAAGAAGACAAGGCTTTTGTAGCTCAGGGATAGGAGTTTTTCAAATGGAGGGTTTAGTGGGCAAGACAGGAGGGGTTACAGAAGCAGAATATAAGCATAACAAGTTAGTATTAATGACTTGAAACAGAGACATAGTTGTAAGGTGGGCCTAACAAGGTAGTCATAGGTGGCTATATAACTTTTTGAAACAAAGATAGGGTTTCAAAATGGTTAAGAATAACTTTTTGAAGCAAAGGTATGATTGCCATTCCTGGAACAGTCATTACAGAATCATTTGTAGTTAAGGTTATGGGTGGGAGACAGCCCAATACTTGAGAAACAAGTTTAATCATGCTGTTTTATATACAAAGTAAGCAGTCAGGGATTCTAGCTTTAAGGTAATATAGCAGTGATGGTCTAGAGAGCAGTCCTCCACATGTACTGAGGAAAAAATGCTATCTGGATAGAAAAGAAAGAAGGTTGCCACCCAGAAAAGGGTTTACTGCCCAAGATGGACTTACTAATTTTTTTCATTTTTCAAAGCTAACTAAACAAAAACTTAAAGCATATTTCATGTGCTAGCTGACTCAAGATAGCTGTCAATGATTTCTGTACTGTCTGGTATTCCAGTGTCATGTAGTTCACTCCATATTATAATATGGTAGCTGAGGTGATTGACAGTATACCATGCAAGTATGTTTCTAGACACTGTTTATAAATGACGGAGCTCTCCATCTCACACAACTGCTCATATTCTTACTCCCCATCACGCATACTCTGACCTCACGCTGTCTTCTCTAGCCTCTTCTATTTTATTTCTCTCTTCAGAAGAGTGAGCAGCCCCCATGGGAGGCTGACAAGAAAAAGCACCCTTATAAAAGTCAATAGTTTACTTCCTGGAAGTTTATATTCCACATTAACAAAATCTTAAAAGGCTGCAATCTCAGTTGATTCTCAATTGCAGCCTTGTGAAAAACCGTGAGTCAAATCCATTCAATAGAGTCATTTTCAGATTTGTGATCCAGATAAAATATGAATGAATATATCTTTATAGTTTTAAACAGCCAAATTTCGGAGGTAATTTGTCATAAAATAAATACTGTAGTTTATGTTACATATTAGTGGGATGCTATTTTAATACAAGATTAAAGTAGTGACTTTTGAACCAGACCATGAGCTAATAAGTGATTCTAATGAAAACCTAAAATAGCCTCAAGAGTAAAGTAAGTAGGAAAACTAGGAAGTGATACTAGAAACCAGAGAAATAAATATATATTTATTATGTAACGGCAGATTTTGTGTACAGTAACTTCCAAAGTCAAAATAAAACGGACCTAATGTTGAAGATCTACTGGGGAAATTCCTAATAGAAGTACTTTGGTTTGTTCTTGCTAGTTAAATTAAAATGAAAATGGAGATAAATTAAAGGAAGAAATGTTTAAAATAAATGCTATCAAGCTATGACTATTTAAAAATTCTCATACTTAATCTATCTCTATATATGTATATATACACAGATACATAAGTATATATACATGTATACATATTCATATACACAGAGAGAGAGGGAGAGGGAGACGGAGAAGGAGAGAGAGAAAGAGAGAGAGAGAGAGAGAGAGAGAGAGAGAGAGAATGATAAACTTAAAGAATGGTTATTCAGAAAGATCAAATGAGAGAACTACTAGAAACACTTGGGACACTAGTTTCATGCTGCTGAATGCTGTGGGCTTCCTATAGATTGCTTTTATTTGCTGTCCTAAGCTTTTATTTTTATTTTGTTTTAAAGAGAGTGTCTCATTATTCAGTCTTGGATGGCCTGGCCTGGAGCTCACAATGTAGACCAGGTCAGCCTCAAACTCAAAAAGCATCTCCTGCCTTTGCCTCTGAGTGCTGGGATTAAAGACATGTGCCTACATACCCAGCCTGAGATTTTATTTTTGAGGGAGAAGCGATGTCACATTATCAAATCAAAGTGATATTAAAATATCAATCAATCAATCAAACAAACAAACAAAAAAAACAAACCCCTCTGAGAATTAACCAGAGATTCAATTCACCTTTTGGTTTCAGAGCATTTTAGCACCCCCAGCTGCAGGCTATGAGCCTTTAAATTCATCTATTCCCACACCCACTAACCCAGCACTGGAAAAGAATGAGTTTTACGGTTCTAGACATTGAAGGAAACCTCTATTATTAACTGGTATCGAAGCAGAAGTATCAGTGGGTAAACAAAGAAAAGAGCATTAACATAGAGGAAAATAGTGCAGAGGAGTTACTAAGTAAGTCTGGCAATGGGGATCATCTGAGGCACACACTGACACACTGCTGATGTGAGATTCCCCTCTGTATGCTGGGATTGCCATTAATGAATAAAGAAACTGCTTTGGACCTATAGCAGGGAAGAACTTAGCTAGGCGAGGAAAACTAAACTGAATGCTGGGAGGAAGAGGGCAGAGTCAGAGAGAAGCCATTTACCCCGCTGGAGACAGATGCCAGAACATTAGCCAGCAAGCTATACAGAGATTAATGAAGATGGGTTAAATTAATATCTAAGAGTTAGCTAATAAGAAACTAGAGATAATGGGCCAAGCAGTGTTTTAAATAATATAGTTTTTGTGTGATTATTTCAGCCTGAACAGCCGGGAACCAACAAGCGGCCTCCTTCAACACACTGCATTATTTAAAATACTCTCATTAAGACTGCAAGGCCTGCCCTTTTCTGAAGAGAAATGAAGGAGTGGATGAAGAGGAGATTGGTGAAAGGGACTGGGAGGAGGAAAGGAAGAGGAATTGGTGGTTGGGATTAAAAATAAATAAAAAAAAGATAGATGATAGACAGACAAACAGATAGACAGAAAGACAGATAAAGGGAAAATATTACAAGAGACAGGGGGTCAAGGGGTTGGCTGTGAGGCCGTCTATCCTAGGAATGAGCTGTGATCATAAAGTTTCACAAGCATGACTACCTAAAAATGAGCTGAACAAGGACAGCATAAAACATGTTAAAACAGACGGGAAAGACCACAAGGCCTCAACCCTAAACAAAGAATAACAGGTAACTAAGGAATGCTCAGAGTGGGAGAAACAGTCTTCACAGGGAAAGAACACACCAATTAGTTAAGCAATACTAAATGATCAGCTCTGAAAACATACATACAATTAACATTATCAAGAGCAGGTGTGTTTATGTCTTTAGGAATAAATGTGTATCTATATATATATATGTGTGTGTGTGTATGTATATCCATGTACATAATAATGAAAAAAGAGGCCATGAATTTGAAAGAGAATGAAGAAGGTTATACGAGGGATGGGGGAGAAGGCGTTGGAGGGAAGAAAAAGGAGAAAGCAATTACATTAGGGGAGAAAGTATTACATTTTAAAAATAGAGAAAATAAAAAATACAATACCTTTACTTTTAACATAAGTTATACAAGGAAATAATTATGATCCACATATGGGGGGAGAGTTCAATAAGAAAATGTCTTTGAGGAAACCTGATGTTTGCACTAAATAGAAACTAAATCACTGATTCAGAAATAGACTCAAAGTTCTAAAGAAGTATAAAGAGAAAAAACAGTTCACCAAACAATCTGTAGATAAACAGAAAATATATAAAAAGCATAAATCTGGAGTTGAAAGAATACTATTTAAAACTAAGAGTTCACTCTAACAGAAGAATGAATAAACCCAAAGACTGACCAAGTGAGATTATTCAGGCAGCTGGAAGAAAGGAAGAGCGAGAGAGCGAGAGAGCGAGAGAGCGAGAGCGAGAGCGAGAGCGAGAGCGAGAGAGAGAGAGAGAGAGAGAGAGAGAGAGAGAAGGGAAGTAGAAGACGAGGGCAACAAAGGCTTCAGACTCATGGAGTTTAAACATATCCTTGAAGACAGGAGACAGAGTAAAAAAGACACAGTCTGAAAAATGTGATACTGCCCCAATCTGATGAAAAACATCTGTCTACACATTCAGAAACTCAACTAAATGCCAAGCAGAGTAAGCTCTGCCAGGTTCATATTTAGATATATTCACATCAAACTGCCAGAAACAATGGAAAACAATAAAGCTTGAATGTAATGAGAAATACAAATAAAATCATACAAGGGAGATTTAGTAAAATTAGAACCATGGAGGCCAGAAGAAATAGAGTGCAAAAGTGTGGTAACCATAGAGTAACATGTAAAACAAATGTATTTCTGTCCAAAAACTATCAATGTATGTGTTTCTAAGCTTTCCTTCTTCCTATCTCATTTAGAAAGAATGTATAATAGAAGTGTTATGAAACTAAGTTGGTCGACATCCTCTGTCTAAAGATAAAATAGAATGACAGTAACAACATATAGGAATTAAGACAGAGTGAGGACATACGGCAATAAGCTTTACATATATTTTTAAAGTTGCTGGTATTCATTCAAATAGGGCTATTGCATGTTAAGATGCTAACTGTAATCTCCATGATGATTATCAAGAAAATATTTGAAATAATAATCCTAAAACCAGCAACAAAATTAAATGGTCCACTACAAAAGCAACACAAAGAAGGCAAAGGGAAACCAAAAAGAAACAAGACATGAAGAAACCAAGTAACAACATGACTAATAGAAATTCAACTTTATTAGCATTTATATTAAATATAAGCAGACTAAACATTCCTAGCAATATACACAGACCTGCAGAGTAGGTTTGAAAATTAATTAATTATTCAAATGTATGCTGTTAAAAAGAGATACATTAAACTCAAAAGCTAAAACAGGTTTAAAGAAAAAGGCTGAAAAAGAAACACAACCTGAAAAAGACAAGTAAATTTTATAGAAAAGTGAAAAGGATCAGTAAGATGAACACAGCTCTACCACACATACAGAATGCCGTGACATTAACAGGAGAATATGTATTGCTATCAAGTGCACATGGAAATTCTCCATGAAGAGGGATATGTTATGCTTCAAGACAAGTCTCATGTTGAAGAATTAAAAACATTTGAAGATTTGCAAGCACGAGGACCCCAATTCCATTTTCAGCACCCACATAAACCTGTGCATAGTGACATGTTCCTGTATCCACAGCACAGTGGAGGAAGAAATAGTAGGATACTTGGGGTCTCCTGGACAGAGAGCCTAGCCAAACTGTCAAATTCCAGATTCAGTGACAGACCGGTCTCAAAAAGTAAAGTTTATAGTGACTGAGGAAGACACCGCCTCCACACACATGTATCCCCTTCAGCATATGCACATACATTTGGACACACACAGTCAAGAGTTAGAAGGAGTATTATGATCAAGTATAATTTGAATGAAACAAAATCAATATACTAACAGGTAGGAGATGCAGCTAACAGTGCTTGGAAGTTTATAGCTCTAAACATATACAAAAAAAAAGTCTAAATCAATATCCTCATGTCCCACACTAAAAGAAAATGGATTAAAAACTGAATCAAATCAAGCAGAATGTAAATAAATGGCTAGAAAAGAAATCAATGAAATACAGAATGGAAAAACAAAACCAATGAAACTAAAAGTTTATTACTTAAATAAAATTAAAAAATGTAAAACATTAACTAGACTGATAATGAAAAACTAGATAAGCTTATAGTTGCAAAAACTGAGGTGAAAAGTAATACCACTGATTTTAAGAAAAAAAAACACAGAGAAATATAAGAAAATACTATAAAAATGATACCGCAATACATCAAATAACCTAGGCAAAATAATCTAATTCCTAGAAAAACACAGCTGGCTAACTGACTCAAGAAATAATAACAGAAAGTCTGTGCAGACTTAAAGCAGGTAGAGATCGAATCAATAAACAAAAACACTTACTGCAGGGGAAAAATACAGAAGCAGATGGTTTTGATGGCTATTTCGCCATCAGACATTTAAACAAGAATTAGTTCGAACTCTTCTAAAACTCTTTAAGTCAAAGGCAGCTATACTAACACATTCTCTAAGATTATAAATCTGATATCAAGACAGGACAAAACAGGTATAATGAACACTATCAAAAGAAAATAAGCAAGGAAGTGGTGGCACATGCCTTTAACCCTAGCACTTGAAAGGCAGAGGCAGACAGATCTCGGTGAGTTTGAGGCCAGCCTGGTCTACAAAGTGAGTTCCAGGGTAGCCAGGATTGTTATACAGCAAAACCCTGTTTTGGGGAAACAAAACAAAACAAAGGAGAGAAAATTATTCATTTTACACACACACACACAAATATAAGCAAACAGAGTCCTGCAATACATAAAAAGGACCGAATAACAAAATAAGAGAGGCTTATCCCATGGACTGTAGTTTGGGTCAACAAATAAGAATCACCTAGTAACCGTAAAATTACTTATTAATAGAATACATCACAGAAAAGCATCATTTCCTTAAATGCAGAAAAAGCACTTAACAGCATGCAGCAAGCCTTTTTAATAACAGCACTAACACACTAAGAATAGAAGACAACTACTTCAATCCACATGGCATAGTAAAAAGGGTTGCAAACGTTGTAGTTTCCCCTCTTTGTAAGAAAGGATTTCACTACGAAGCTCTGTTGGACACTGCAATCTTCCTACGAGTTTTCTTTTTTTCTATATTACTGGACACTAAAATAAAGGAATGGGCCATAGGGCACAACTTCTTAATCCTGAGCTGTTGGAATTAACTAAAATATTAAACTCTTTATAATAATTTTCTGGGTTCTATTTTTAACCTATATTATTTTGATTCACAGATTCAATTTGTCATTTGTTAGAATTTCATTGTTTGCTTTTATTATGCTATCATATATGAATGGACAGTTTCTTAGTACTTATTTATAAAGGCTGATTCATCTTTAATTGTATGTATGCATGCCTGTATGTCTGTGTGGAGGTGAGTGCATTGGAATGCAGGTGCCCACTGCGGCCAGTAGAGGACGTCATATCTGCTGTAGCTGGAGTTACAGATGGTTGTGAACCATCTGTTGCTGGAGAGGTTGTGGAGGAAGGGGTACCCTCATCCATTGCTGGTGGGAATGCAAACTTGTGCAACCACTTTGGAAAGCAGTGTGGCGGTTTCTCAGGAAATTCGGGATCAACCTACCCCTGGACCCAGCAATGCCACTCTTGGGAATATACCCAAGAGATGCCCCATCATATGACAAGGGCATTTGTTCAACTATGTTCATAGCAGCATTATTTGTAATAGACAGAACCTGGAAACAACCTAGATGTCCTTCAATAAAAGAATGGATGAAGAAAGTGTGGAATATATACACATTAGAATACTACTCAGCGGTAAAAAACAATGACTTCTAGAATTTTGCATGCAAATGGATGGAAATAGAAAACACTATCCTGAGTGAGGTAACCCAGATCCAAAAAGATGAACATGGGATGTACTCACTCATAATTGGTTTCTAGAAATAAATAAAGAACCTTCATCTGGCGATGGATGGAGATAGAGACAGAGACCCACACTGGAGCACCGGATTGAGCTCCCAATGTCCCAATGAGGAGCAGAAGGAGAGAGAATATGAGCAAAGACGTCAGGACCACAAGGGGTGCACCCACCCACGGAGACAGTGGGGCTGATCTATTGGGAACTCACCAAGGCCAGCTGGACTGTGACTGAAAAAGCATGGGATAAAACCGGACTCTCTGAATATGGCTGACAATGAGAGCTTCCGAGAAGCCAAGGACAATGCCACTGGGTTTTGATCCTACTTCATGTTCTGGCTTTGTGGGAGCCTAGCCAGTTTGGATGTTCACCTTCCTAGACCAGGATGGAGGGGGGAGGACTTTGGACTTTCCACAGGGCAGGGAACCCTGACTGCTCTTCAGACTGGAGAGGGAGGGGGAGAGGAGGGGGGGGGGGGGGGGAGGGGGGGGGGGGGGAGGGAAAAGGGAGACGGGGAGGGAAATGGGAGGCGGGGAGGAGGCAGAATTTTTTTTTCAATAAAAAAAAAAAAGAATGCTGGAAACCAAACTCAGACCCTTTGCGAGAGAAGCAAGCATGCTAACCACTAGCTTTTTCTCTAAGTCCCTCAGCATTTATTTTTGACTAGCTTTTTTTTTATCTGTGCTGAAACCTTTATGAAGAACATTCAAGTGACAGATTTTATGATACTTGATAATCCATTTTAATAAATTAGATAATTGATATTTTCATTTACATTATCCTTACTGCCAGTTTTTCTTTCAAAATATTCTTCTCCTTACTATTTTCCTTCTACTGGTTTAGAAATAATATCTTTATTACTTATTGGATGTTTTCAAAAGCTTATCTTTTTTATCAATGTCTACACTTAACATATTTGTCCTATAAAGTGTGAAGAACAAGTCTTTAGTTTTAGTCATATCATGATTTCCAGGTACCGTTTGGCATGAGTCTCTGCTCTAATTCTTTCCGACTTGACTATCATTAAACACATAATAGCTATTTTGTTCTACCTTTTGTTTCTTAGCACGTTTAATAGTTTAAACTTTTAGCTCAATTATTCATGGCTTCTTTAGAATTCTTACTTTCAGTAACTCTTGCTATATGCAACATACTGTTTAAAAGTTTGTTTTAAATTTCCATTGTAGTGACTTGAATTTTTAGATATTCTGCTTGTTTACTTTATATATGCTTCACTGTCAAAAAAACTTTAAATTTTTTAAAAAAGATTTATTTATATTTTTGCAACAGGGTTACTTGTATCTCTGGCTGTCCTGAGCCTCCCTGTATGCCACCATGCCTAGCTAAATGCATTTATTTTATGTGTATGAGTGTTTGGCCTTGCATGAATGTATGCGCATCACATGCAAGCTTGGTGTTCAGGGAGGAAAGAAGAGAGCAGTGGATCCCCTGAACTGGAGCTATGGATGGTTGTGATCTCATAAGAGAGTATTGGATACCCAGGAACTGGAGTTATGGATCCTTGTGAACCACCACTTTGTTGGTGCTGGAAAGAGAACCCAGGTCCTCTGAAAGAGCTTTTTACTGCCTTGCCATCTCTGCAGTCCTATGCTGTACTAGCTGTTAACCCATGTTTTTCATTCTTTATTATTTTAAAGAAAACCTTGTTTATTTAATGGATTTCTTTCTTTTATAAACACAAGTGTTTTGACCACATGAACGTATGTGTCATCTGAATGCTTAATGCTCATGGAGGCCAGGAAGGGTGTCAGATACCCCAAAAACTGGATTTAAGATAGTTTTGAGCCATTATTTGGGGGCTGGAAATCTAACTCGGCTCCTCTGCAAGAGGCAAGGCTTTCAACTGTTGAGCCATTTCTCCAACTCCAAACCTCGTCTTTGATGATGATCTGGTCTTGCTCTTCATTATTTTCTTCCAGTTTTTTTTTTTTCAAATAACCTTACTTTCTTTCTTATGTTATAATCTACTTATTTGGGGAAAAAGTAAATGTTCTAGAGAACTTTGTATCTGGGAATGTTCTAAAATTAATTAAGGATGTGTTCCTTGTTTGTTTCATTTTACCAGGTTCCTGGAGGAGACTGACCCATAATTTTATAATAAATTTCAGATTTCTGAATCAGTGTGAATTTGGAATCTTAACTATTAAGGTACTTACTGAACAAACCTAATGACCTGAGCTCAGATGCCCAGAATGCCCATAAACAATAGATACAATGTGTCCCTGAAGGGAGATGGGGCAGAGAGACAGGACAATTTAGAGAAATTTGTGGGCAAGCTAGCCTGGTTCTATATACTGCATCAAAGAAAACCTTCCTCAAAAATGGTGAGAAGATAGGGACACCTAAAGGTCTGTCTGACCTCCACATGGCATGCACCTACTTGTGCTCTCTCTGATAAGTTGCCAGGGAAGAGGCCCCCCTCTGGATACAGAATTCTTTTTTGTCTGTCTTTCTTTTCTTTTTCTTTTTTCTTTTCGGTTTTTCAAGACAGGGTTTCTCTGTGGCTTTGGAGCCTGTCCTGGAACTAGCTCTGTAGACCAGGCTGGTCTCGAACTCACAGAGATCCGCCTGCCTCTGCCTCCCGAGTGCTGGGATTAAAGGCGTGCGCCGCCACCACCGCCTGGCTTGTCTGTCTTTTGTCTGCAGTTTTATTTTGCTTTTGTCAGAGCATTTTGTTTAGTGAGACTCTTATAGTTTTCATCTTCTTTATTACTAGAGACAAAAAGCTTTCTTGATTATAAATTCCCCTGTTATATTAAAGGATATTTTAAATTAACCAAATTTCCAAAGCATTTCTTATAACTGATGATTCATTTGAAACCAAATTATCCATATTCATTATGTTGAAGATGTACAATTCATTCAGATATGATAAACCCCAGAGTAAAACCCTCTCCACCCAGTCATTTGCCCCGAAAGCAGCATCTCCTCATCCCTCTCCTGATGCCCCGTGCTCTAGTCAAGAAAGTCTATGCAAACAAGAAAAGCAAAAACTTCCATGATTTTACAATTTCTTTGCTTTAAAAACATCAAGAAATTGTATTGCTTAGACTGGAATAAAGAATATGGTTTGTATTTTATACCGTAAAAAATAAAGTTCATCTAGTTCTTTGAAAAGATAATCAGGTTGATTGCGCCTAACTATAATATAAAGAATAAGAAAACATACAGAAGCTTACTAGAATCAGAAATAAAAGGAATCATTATTATAGATGTCAATGAATTAAGAAGAGAATAAAGATATGAATAAGTCCATGCTTAAAATTTTACTAATAGTTGGGAATAGATTGATTTCTTGGAAAGTAATCTGCCAAAACTTTCAGAAAGAATCACAGGCTAGATGGTGGCATGTCTTTAACCCCAGCACTCAGGAGTGAGAGAGGCAGGTGGATCTATGAATTGAGGCCAGCCTGGTCTACAGAGCTGGTTCATGACAGTCAGGGCTACACAGAGAAACACTATCTCGAGAAATAGAAAAGAAAAACAAATAATTAGAATGGCTTGTAGCTTTTGTTTAAAGAAACTTCATTAATAATACAAGTAAAACACCAACAGATAATTTCACCTGTGAATTTTACCAACATTTAAGGAAGAGATTCACCAATTGGCTAAAATGTCTTCTAAAAAGCAGGAACAGACTGCAATATCAAAGAGTCTCCTCTGTCTCTGTCATTTTTTTTTTCTTGAGCCAGGGTTTCTCTCTGTAGCCCTGGCTGCCCTGGAACTTGGCTTGTACGCCAGGCTGGCCTGGAACTCACAGAGTTCTACCTGCCTCCTCTTCTGCCTCCTGAGTGCTGGGATTAAAGGTATGCACCACTACCACCACCCAACAAAATAATTTTTTTCTCTTTTGTTTTTCAAAACAGGGTTCTTAATGCAAAGTTTTTTTTTTTTTTTTAACACACAGCACAGAAGAAACTTGATATCCACCTACAAAGACAGGACCTAAATATACACCTTTCACAAAAATGAAGTCAAAGTACGGATATGCCTAAATGCAAAGTGCAAACCCATTTACAGCTCTGGACCATAACACTGGAGAAAATGAATATAGTGAACTTCATTTTTGGTGACAAGTAAAATGGTAGTTACTTAGTACAGGGACGTAGGTAGGTTTGTGGCTCTTGACACAGGAACATAGCATTTTCTTACTAAACTGAAAAGGAGACTTACCATATCATGCAGTCATTGCACTCTCAGAAATCTACATAAATCATGATATAAAAACTTATGTTCAAACTCAAACTTATCAATACTTAAAGCAACTTTGTAACTACTAGAAACTGGAAGTAACCAAGATGTTCTTCAGTAAGTAAATGAATAAACAAAACTACAGTCTACTCTTACCATGCAGTCTTATTCAGTTAATAAACAAAAAACATAGTGGAACCATGTATATTACTACATGAAAAATGATCCAAAGAATATATATTGTGGACAGTTCCAATTAAAGGATCTTATGGAGGAAATACATTGATCCTGACAGTGAAAAGTACCACCATTTGGAGATGTTATGGGATGGGGTGTAAGTAGATGGAATACAGAAGATCCTCAGGGTATAACGCTACTGTTGCCTGACACTTCAAAAGAGCATGCAAGTCAGCATGCTTTGGGTAAACCCTACAAAGAAGTTTCACAAGTATGCACAACACATATAAAATGATCCTAATGTAAATTATGGACTTTAGATATGTGCTGTTTAGATTTATCTTAACTCCACCCAAGCTAGAGTCATGTGGGAAGAGGGAACCTCAAATGAGAAAATGTACCCTCCAGGTGGGCCTGTGAGCAAGCCTGTGGCATAGTTTCATGATTGGTAATTGATGTGGGAGGGCCCATTCAATGTGGACAGTGCCACACCTGCAGTGGTGGTCCTGATTGCTGTAAAGAAAGCAAGAAAGTCAGGAAGCAGCTTTCTTCCATGGCTTCTACTTCAGTTTCTGCCTTCAGGTTTCTGGCCTGCTTGAGTTCCTGCCTTGATTTTTTTCAGTGATGAACTGCTAGGAAGTTCAAGATGAAATAAACCCTTTCATCCCCAGGTTGCTTTTGGCCATGTTGTTCATCAATGTTGGTTTATTAACTGTATCAAATACAAAATGAATGAGATGTTTATAATGGAAAATGAAGGAAAGCGGAAAAAAATATGAGAACACTGAGCTTTCTGCTTCATTTGCAAACCTAAATTCACTCTTTAAAAAACAGATTTAACTAGGTGTCGTAGTAAATGCCTGTAATTCTAATCGTCAGGAGGCTGAGGCAAAAAAAAAAAAATTTAAAGTTTATTATCAGCATGGCTAAATAATCAGACCCCACCTGAAAAAAATAATTTTAAAAAGATTAAGTGAAAAATCTGTATTTTGTTTTTATGTTCTTCCTTAAAAAAATCTTTCAGTAGATGGCACCAGAGATCCTTTAGAACAATGATTCTCACCTTCCTAATGTTGCAACTCTTTAATACAGTTCCTCATATTGTAGTGACCCCAACCATAAAATTATTTTTCTTGCACTTCATAACTGTAATTTTGCTACTGCTATGAACCATAATGTAAATATTTGAAACGCAGGATGTATTTTTATTGTTACAATTTGAACTTAATTAAATATAATGATTAATCACAAAACAATAGGCTGTGAAATATTTATTTCTAACTACAAATAAATGAACTTTTGTCTTGAAACATGGTATAGCATGGGTAACAATCTTAATATAACAACAGTAAACTACATTGCTCCGTTTTGTAACAGTATGTGTAAAAAGCCAATCTTTCTCACTAGATCAGAAATTCCCGGGGCAGTCTTTGCAAGAGCACAACGAAGATCATCTTCTACAAGTCTATCTCTGTATTTAGACTTGAAAACTAACAGGCTGGAAAACCCTGTTTCATAAAGATATGTTGTTGGAAATGGAAGAATGCACAACACAGTCTCAGACAGAACAGGATATGACTGTAAACACTTGATCCAGAATTGACATTGTAGAGAAATCAATTCTTGCTGTAATAAGTTCAGAGAAGTCCTCTTGTGCTGTCTCAGAAACATCTTCAAATTTTACTGTGAATGGTCTTCTGGCAAGCACAAATAGGGTATCAGGCAGATTTGGAAAATAGGATCAAATTTCATCTGCAAGCATGTGCAAGTATTTTTTTCACAGAAATTATCATCATAATCCTTTTGTCTGGTTTAATGTTATGTCCCACAAAGAAAGAAGATAGGATAGGCAACGTGTAAATTTTACTTTCACTCAACTTCTTTTTGCCAAAGATGAAGTTTCCTTTGGAATGACTGGATCTTTTCAGAAAAATCGAGGCATGTTGCATTTGGTCCTTGCAGTGAGAAGTTTAACTTATTCAAGATGGCGAAGATGTCCACCAAGTAAGCTATTTTCTGCAATTTATTTTTATTGCTGAAAAGTGATTCAAACTGTGGTCTTGATTTCTGATTAAAAAACGTTTTGAATTCATCATGAAGCTCAAAAACTTGTTTTAAAACCTTTCCCCTGAAAAAACAAAAACAAAACAAAACAAAAAACCTTTCCTCTGGACAACCATCTCACTTCAGTCTGAAATAGCAGAGCTTTGCCTGGTGCATCCAACTCATTGCAGTTATGAAAACAAATGGCTGTTTAAAGCACTCCCCTTGACAAAATTGACAGAACTTATGACTCTTCTCATTACTTCTTGTAACTCTTATGGCATTGTCTTTATTGCTAATATTTGCCAATGAATCATTCAGTGAGTTCCAATGACTTTGGTGACTCATTCAGTACCAAACAGTGAAAACCAGATCGACATCCTAGTATAGCTGGAGTGCCATCTGTGCAAACACCACAAACCTTTCCCAAGAGAGCTTATGCTCTTTCATAAATGAACCAACTGCGCCAAATACATCACGTGCAGTAGTTTTATTTCAAGAGGTTTACAAAAAAGGAACTCATCTTTAAAGTCGCCATCATTAATACACCTTATGAAAACCAGTAACTGTTTACAACATCTGTAGATTCATCAAGCTGGATACTAAATACTGGAAGTGGAGCTGATTTAATTTCTTGGATTATTTGTTCTAGAATATCAGCATACATATCTATTCTTCTGTGGACAGTGTAATTCTAGGAAATTTCACCCAATGTATAACAAATTTGTTTCTAATCATAACTCCAACAATGTCTTTGGCTGTTGGCAACAGTAAATCCTCAGCAATGGTATGAGGTTTCATGGCTCTAGCGATTCTGAGTGCCACCAAATAGGAAGCTTCAATGGCTGTTATGTTTTGTTTGTGGTACTTAGTGTCAAGCCTGGATTTCTTGAGTCCATCAGCATTGCTTCTAAAATAGCTGGTATTCTTGCCGGTGATGCTCAGATGTTTACTATCAAAACGACATTTTAATTTGTTCAGCTTCATACATTTGGCTGAGAGAACTTCACAACAAACAACACATTGTGGTTTCTCAATTCCTGCTGTAATTATTGAGGTAAAACCGTACTGTAAAAAAATCCTCACTATATTTTCTTTTCTTAATGTTCTTCTCTACACGATCCAATGTCATGGGATGGTTTTCTAATAAAAGTAATATATAACAATAGCTTTAATAATACAAAAGATGATACATGGCATAGTTCAGTTAATAAAGTTCATTAAAGTTTCCCACAATTTAACATTCTGTTATTTAAACATACTTGTTACTATCACAAGGGGGCAGTATTCACATCAACCACAGCTAAATATAAAAAAAAAAAAAAAGCATCCAGATTAAGTTTCCATGGTACAGGTTCTGGCTATTACAAATAATGCTGCTATGAACATAGTTGAACAAATGCCCCTGTCATATGATCGGGCCTCTCTTGGGTATATTCCCAAGAG
>NW_026067949.1:6277319-6316693 GCF_014885135.2 Alexandromys fortis
GGGGGAGGGGGAGGGGGGGGGGGGGGAGGGGGAGAGGCGGGGAAAAAGGGGGGAAAAGGGAGACGGGGAGGGAAATGGGAGGCGGGGAGGAGGCGGAAATCTTTTTTTTTTCAATAAAAACATTATATTAAAAAAAAGTTTCCATGGTACAGATTTCTTTTTTTCTTTCTTTTTTTTTTACAGCACACGATTTTACATCTACCCAGTAATTACAATTCATGAACTATTTTTCCTCCAATACTGCTGATTTTAACAGTGTAGCTGCTCTCTACACATGTGACTAGTCCCATGTAAGTACATTATGGTGCTGACCCTGTCATATACACTTGTATTTGTTTGGGGTGTATGTGATGGGGTTGGCTGTAATAACGTCATAAAGTCAGGTATTTAAATGTGGGCGTAAAAGCATGTAGGTGGACTTGCCTGGAGACAACAGAATGGTGTCTCAGTTCCTAAGACCATCAGAAATACAGGTTTTCCGGATGGTCTTAGGCAACCCTTTCAGGGTTGTTTGATCCCCAAAGTGGTCACAATCCACAGGTTAAGTACGACGTTTTAGAATAAATAACAAGAAACACAGTGCTACTCATATTTAATTTTGATATATGCTTTTGAAATCCTCTTTACTAATAAATAATATGACTGATGCTCTAAGAAAGAGGTGTTATTTATCAATAACTCTACATTTGAGTGCAAGTGATGGCATTCCATAGTTATGTACCTAAACTTGGAAATGTAGGAATGCCAATTTGGTGAATCAAGAAGGTGGTATACGACACTATTTACAAGCCAAATTCTGACTCACACTATGGCATTCACACAGCAGTTTCAGCTGACACTTCCCAAATACTAGCAAGCAAGCCTCCCAGTAAACTTTCTTTCTCCACAATGAAGAGCATTAAAAACAGCATGAAGATATTTTAAAGTTTCTATTCTCTTCAGTCTGAAACATAATAATGTTTCTTTAAAGGGAGCTTTGGAGGGAGGAGATCAGGAAATGATGTAAATATAGCATACATATATGAAATTTAAAAATTATATAATACAAAAAAGGGTGCTAACACCTTAATTCATCAAGCTACTAGTCACTCACCCAAAGACATTCCATTGGATAAACCTGATGTACACTTTTATGGCCAACAAATGAAGCAGCTTTTATTTATCAGATAACTTATTCCCCCATCTTTTGATTTCAGATGAAGGACAAATGGTCTTGTACAGGAGTCTGGTTATTTTGCAATATACTCCTTGACAAAGGAGTAAATTGTACTATAGGCCACTACGGTGGGGCTAGGAAAAGACTACAAGGAATAAAAATAGTATCTAGAGAAGAAAAAAAAAAGGGGGGGATTCTTCTAGATAAGAAACTCCTAACTGGGTATTAAGTATAAAGCAAAGAATAACTAGACTACAATCCATAGCTCTAGAAAAGATAGGTAACAAGGAGGACCCTAAGAAGGACACATGGATGGCCTTAGGAAGAGGAAACAGATGAGATTTCCTGGGCAAACTGGGGCAAGAGGTCAGTAAAGGAAAGGGAAGGGGGGTGAGAACATAAGGGAATGGGAAGGTTGAGGAGAAGAGGGGTGGAGTGGGAGAACAATGAAAGATCTTGATAGAGAGAGCCACTATGGGGTTAGGGAGAAACCTGGAGTTGGCAAAATTCCCAAGAATCCACAAGGACGACCCCAGCTAAGACTCCTAGGAATAGTGAAAAGGGTGCCTGGACTGGTCTTCTCCTGTAATCAGATTGGTGAATACACCAATTATCACCATAGAGCTTTCATCCAGTAACTGATGAAACCAGATGCAGAATTCCACAACCAAGCAATAGGCCGAGCTCTGAGGATCCAACTGAAAAGAGGGAGGAGGGAATATATGAGCAAGGGAGGTCAAGATCATGATGGAGAAATCTACAGAGACAGTTGAACCAATCTTGTGGAAACTCATGAACTCTAGACTGACAGTGTGTAACCTCTCCATGTATGGGAGACAGCGGATAGTCAGATAGTCCAAGTTTTATCACTGTCTCCCACACAATCTGAGGGGCCCCTGCTAGTAGGACCAGATCTATCCCGGCTGCATAAGCTAACTTGTTGGAGCTTATTCCCTATAGTGGGATGTCATATTCAGCCTTAATGTGTGTGTGTGGGGGGGAGGGGGGCTTTATTCTGTCCCAACAATGTGCCAGACTTTGTTGACTCCCCAAGACAACTAAATACGGCACTTCTCTTTCTTTAACATACTGGTTACCAAGAAATTGGGAAGCAGTGGGTGACTATAAATTTGCTTCACTAAGAATTAGTAAACTAATGCTTAAAGAGAAAAAAAAAACAAACAAGAAATACACCTAAGATAAACAGAAATGATATGTTTATTCTATCAATTCTCCATTTACCTACTGGTAAACCAAAGTATGTATTTTCAACTAAAGGATGATAGAGCAGAACAAAGTATGGTCCAGCTCTGTAGCTATCATGAGAGCAAACAGGAAAGTCATTTGCCTTGAGCCCCAAATTTATAAATTTTATATACACACACTCTCTCTCTCTCTCACTTACACCCATATGTACCCACACAATACCCTTTTCAAATAAGGTTATATATTTCTATATGTCAAGATTATAAGAAGCCTTAATCTTTTTTAACAATTTTTTTGGTAAAATGTCCTATCATGTACCCCAAACACACCCATCTCCCAGTTCCTCCACATCTGCCCCTCACTCTTGTAGTATTTACCCCAAAGGAAAACTAAAAGAGAAATAGAGACAAACAAATCAACAAACAAAACAACATTTTGCTCTTTTGTCTTTGCCTCTTCATCCCCTCTTCATTTCACTGGTGGCAACTTGGAAGCCAGGCATCCCTGTGGTCTTTGTTGGGAACTCGGGACACAGACATCAACAAAGACCCTGGCTGCAGTAGGACCACAGAACCAGACATGGTCCTTAGCGGCCTATTAGGCGGGCTGTCATCATGGCCCTGGGAAGAAGGCTTAATCTTAAAACCAAATTTCTATCCCTTTCTAGACTACATTGATCCTCTAAAGTAATACTTTTTATAGATTCTATAATCATTATACAACTATATCATTTTATAAATATGTCAAAAGTATAATTTGTTATACAAGACATTTAAAATATAAAAGTTTTGTAGCCCACTCCAAACATAAATTTGCCAAGCTTCTATCAAGCTTTCAGAGCTCCTGCTTTTGTTTCTTAGTCATGTTCATTTTCTATGGGCCTAAGTATCTAATTTTTCTACTACTACATGAAGGACAGAACCTAGATTGTCTTAACTCTTATAAGGTTACTCTACCCAACAACTCAAGTACAAGTCATAAAAGTACTTCAGTAAAATAATCAACATTCAGGAAACAAAGAACATTCATAATTATTTGACAAACGATTTTTGTTGAGAGTTTATAAATAATGCCTATACATCACCAACAACAGCAGACAATTAAATTAATATGGTCCAATAATTTCAGCAGTTTAAAAAGAAAAGTGCACAAACTTGCTCAGAACTTCAATTCACACCCGCTAGAAAAGGTAGTACCAGTGACAAAAGCAATGCTAACATGGGTCTGGAGTAACAGGAAATCTTGTGTGCTGCCAAGGAAATAGAAATGTCATGTTGTAGAGAATGGTCTGGCAGTTATCAACACATTTTCAGTATGCAAAGACCTATGACCTTGTAAAAATATTCATGAATTTTTCCTAGAGGAATAATACATGCTCAAAAACTGTCTAAGAATGTTCACAGCAGCCTTATTAGTAATGTTTTGATACTTATTAATAGCTCCTCTCTAAGGAAGGACCAAGAAAGAATAAAGGAAACCAACTTTCATTTTGGTGATGAAATGATAGTATCAATAGCCCTAATTAGTGCTTACTCAGAAAAAAAGAACAGCTTTACAACAGAAAATAAACTTAGCTTTAAATTTAATGAGCTTAAAATTCCTCCTGCAACGTATAGAGGCCTAGCAAGTAACACAAACTTTATTAATAGAGACTGTGAGCATTTAAGAACAGGTTAAGTGGTGAAGCCACTAAAGGTAGACAGAAAAATCTAAAAATCAGAATAGGTATATGATGTGGGAGTGTCATATATCAATCTGTTGATTTCATTGGTTAATTAATAAAGAAACTGCTTGGCCTGATAGGTTAGAACATAGGTGGATGGAGTAAACAGAACAGAATGCTGGGAAGAAGGGAAGTGAGGCAGATGCCATGTGTCTCCTCTCCAGGTCTCAGATACAATGGAGCCAGACATGCTGAATCTGTTCTGGTAAGCTACTGCCTCGTGGTGCTACACAGATTATTAGAAATGGGTTAGTCCAGATGTGAGAGTTAGCCAAGAAGAGGCTAGATATAATGGGCCAAGCAGTGTTTAAATGAATACAGTTTGTGTGTTGTTATTTCAGGGCATAAGCTAACTATGTGGGAGCCGGGCGGCAGGAAAGCAGGCCTGCAGCTCCCTCTACAGGTATATGTCAAAAATTTTACATGTACACAGATACATCTTTAAAGATAGGACAGTTTAACAGATGGGATTCGTGAGCATTTTAGTGCAGGGACTCCTTTGGCTATGTGGTATACATACATGCTAATATATTCTATTATCCAAGACAAGTTCAGAAGAAACAATAAGTAGCCTAGGTCACTTCAGCTGGCCTAACTGCTATTGCAAAATAAGAAACTTATAACGACACTGGACAGAAAGAGTGAATTAGTTTCTATTCATATTGAGGTGTAGTTTGGTAATTTGTTCAAAAACATATTAGCTCAACAACACATTATGTCTACCCAAAGTCTGTGGCAGAAATGTGATGAGAAAGTATCTAGAATGCTGAATCATTTTTAGTAATAGGTTATTCTGCTCCAATCTCTGACCAACAAACTAGTTGTCTGGATAAGCCCCTTTCCTTCTCTATACAACCATCTTCTAAATGGAATTGCAGCTATATCATATTGCTAAATGAGATGTGAAAATTTTATGTTACAGTATTTGTAACAAAATACTAGTTCTATGAAAACTGCATTGACAAAATATGTGAAATAAGAAATGAAAACTGGGTGCCTGTATCCCTACTGCAAGAAGAGGCTTTTCTGATAATGGATAAGAGTGTAATAGATTGTGGTCAACATGCAGAGAATAGGAGACCTGAGTTTTTAGTTCTAAACAGGACATCCATATATCCCACCCCTATAGCTCAGAGAGCAGAAAGATCACTTTTTATATTAGCATATATTAGACATATGAAATGGTTTCATTATTACATTTTACTCATACTTATAATGTATTTCCCAGTACCTTGTAATTACTGTGAGAACAAAGATTTGTGAATAAAGGGCAATGATTTATTTTTATTTTTGAGACAGGCTGTCTATAGCTATACTGTTACTTCCTATATAGACCAGACTGGACTCACTCACTGCGATCTGCACGTCTTTGCCTCCCGAGGGCAGGGGTTAAAGGAGCAAACCACCACACCCAGATAGTTTTAGTTTTAATTTTAGTGGAGAGAATAGATACTGTGTAGTCCTTCTATCTACTTTAATAGAACATTGTAGAGTGATGTTTTATCAAGAAAATAATTTATTTATCCTGATTCTAGAATCTGGGAATCTTGGGCTGCTTGTAGATTACTGTCTGTTTCCTTATTCTTTTTTCTGGGTTCTCAAATGGCAAAGGGGCAACAGAACACTTTGGGTCTCTTCTATACAGGCCTGCACTCATCATCTGCCACCTTCCAAAGGTCCTACCTACACATCCCACATAGGGATTACAGCATTTAAATTTGGTGCTGGTAGTAGGGAGGGTCACACTGTAGACATGGGATAAGAATCTGGGAAGAAATTCTGGCAAATAATATAATTAAACACACAGTGAAACCCGCAGTTTTAACAATGAAATATGAGTAAGATAATCCCATTCAGGATGGAATGCAGTGATCTAAAACATTTGAAGGTTGGTGTCTTAGTATAGGCTGCACATCTTCACGCTCTGTTAGCACAGTGCTTGGTCAATTAGAGATTAGCTGGCTTCTTTTTCCTTGAATCATCAAAAGATATGTCTTCCATAGCTTCAAGATATTCTACTAATTACCGAAAAACAAATTTCCTCATTAAACTTAATTTGCTTTGTGTTCTGTCTTCATAAAAAAATGTTTTCATAGCAGTGAAGTCAGTATCCATCACTGATAAGTATGCGTTCAAAGAAATTTGATGTTCTATCATGAATTATTTGCTCTCCAATAAGTCCATTTGAAATTTCTCAGCTCTCTAGTAAAATTCAAGCCACTCTGTCATGTAAATACAATTAGATGATGAAATCTCACCACCTTCACAGCTGTCATAAAAACTGGGCAGAGTCCACAGGGTGCTGAGATCAAGCCTGTGGTGGAGGACTGGGCTGACTGTCCTATTCATGTATCCATCACCACTGCCAAAAGAGCCTTCCTTCACAGCAATGAGTGACATCTCCACTTTCCCATCACAACTGTATTCAAATGGTTTCAATGTTCTCCATGGACAACTTGGCCTTACCGATGCCCAGTTCACTGATGTACTTCCACACTCCATGTGATGAAGCAAATGGACTGTCTGTTTCTTGAGAATTTTGTTGATTTCTGTTAATGGCAAGTTACTTGAGTATGAAACAACTCTCTTCCACATTCCTTCATCCCCTACATCCTCCATGATTTGATAGACCAATTTTTTTTCTGATTGGACACCTTAATTTTAAGTTTTCTGAGAATCCTTTATTCTATGTAAAAGACCTGTATAACTCTTTAAAGTATTTAAATGACTCATGGACAACAGTCTACTGATGGCCACTGACCACTATCTGGCTTCTATGTGAGACAGTTTTCTATTTCTACCAGATCCACACCCTACAGCGGTTGCACCTTCATCTTTACCTTGGTCATAAGGGCAGTTTTTGAGATCAGAGGAAAAGTAACCACACATGGAGTACATTTGAAGTCCCAGGGAGGCCAACCAGAAAGAATTTAAGAGCCAAAAGTAGCAGACATATGTAGCCAAACACTATTTTCTGGAAATGACAGGAGTTGCTATTCATAGCAACCCAGTGGCTGTAACTACTTGCACAAGATCAAGCCAGCCAAAATCCCACCAGAGATGGGGAAGAGCTCACAAAGGCCCACTTCTAGCTGAGAAGTTATTGGCAACTGACAGCTGCTAGAAGAGGGAAAGGTGTTTTGTTTGTTTGTGTTTTTTTTTTGGGGTGGGGGGTAGCCCCAGAGAGGGTTTCCATGCTTTTACTAGATGAACATATATTATACCCATGACCGTACAGGCAGCACTAAGTAGAAAAACATAGAGATAAAAAAAAAAAAAAAAAAACACATTAAACTGAAAGGAAAAAGTGGAGAGGGGAGACAGGAGAGGAAATGAAGGAGAAAGAATGGGGAATGAATTAGATTAAAACATATCGTGCATGAATGAAATACACAAGACAAAACAACAACAACAAAAAAAAAAGGAACTGAATTCTCATACTCAAAACTAACTTTAAAAAATAGCTGAAATTCTGTGGCTGGCTGATATGTTCTACTGTAAGAAAAATAACTGAGTTATAGTGTATGAAGAAAATATCCAGGGGAAAGGAAAATGGCTGAATTGCCAAGACATTTCTCCCTTTTATTCTGCAGTTTAGGACACATGAAATACTTGAGTTGTTGGCTAGTTTCTTTACCATCAAGTTAAAGTCTCATAGTTAGAATAGAAAAAAGAAATTAAGTTTTTAAAATTCTATCTTAGAACTTACAGATATTTGTAAGGGCAATAAAAGTTTTGTTTTATGCCTCAATAAAATATTTCTATTAAAAAAACTAAGTGACAGAACTATAACATTGGTTTTACCATAAAGCTTACTTAACCATCATGGGTATATTCAGAGATAGCAAACTACTAATACCAATTTAAAAGTATATAAAACCAATAATGACTATTGTAGGTTAACTGAAAACACTTAAAAGTTCCATGAAGAACATAAAATATAAAAAGGAAAACAGAAAGAAAACTCAGGCACAGGAAGACCCCTAAGATTTGTAGTTGTACTAAGAAGCCCAAAGAAGAAAAACCATTTTCACAGCATTTTCTAACATCTATAAACTTTGTGCCAAGAAAAGTGAATATGAAACCATGAGTTTTTATTTAAAACCAAATTAATTATACTTTGGAAAACATTTAAAAAATTCATGATTTCTGAATACATGCTAACAAAAAAGGGGAATGAGGAATAGGAAATGACCTTTATATCAACATATTTTTAAAAAGAGGATTTATTTTCATTTTAGTTATCTGTATGTTGTGCCTTTTGGAGGGTATGAGTTTGTGTGCCCATGTAGGTCAGAAGAGTGAGACTGTCTGCTGGAGCTGTGGTTCCACGGTGTTAGTTGTGAGCTGCTGGACATGAGTGCTAAGAACATAATTCCTGTCCACTGCGAGAACAGCAAGTGCTTGTAAACATTGAACCATGTCTATCAACTCAAAAAGGTTTTTTGTTGTTGTTTTCATTTTTGAGATTTTAACCTATTTATATTTCTCCCTCCATTTTCCTCCCTCAAAACATTTCCATATACCCATCTCCTTCAAATTCATGGTCTCCTTTTTTCATTAATTGTTATTGCATGTATATACAGTATTTGTACACACACACACACACACACACACACACACACACACACACAAACACATACCGAAATATCACTTGTTGAGTCCATATAATGTTACTTATATGTATGCTTTCAGGGCCAACCATCTGGGTACTGTACAACAAACTGGTGTGTTCCTCCCTGGGGAAGACCAACTCTCCTACTCCCAACTTTCCTCAGTTAACTGCAGCTCTATGTAGGGTTGAGGCCTAATGGCCTACCAAGTTTGGCATTTTTTTTTTTTAAACTCATACTTCTACTTTACTGGCCTGGCCTAATAGTCCTGCAATATAGTGTTACATGTGAGACTCTAAAGCTTTGAGTCATACTACTGTAAATGCCACAGACGAGAATACAGCATACAAACATTTTTTTGTTTGTTTTTGTCAAGACAGTTTCTCTGTGTAGCCCTGGCTGTTTTGGAACTTGCTTTGTAGACCAGGCTGGCCTTGACCTCAGAGATACACCTCCCTCTACCACCTGAGTACTGGGATTAAAAATGTGCACCACTACTGCCAGGCTACTGCACATACTTTTTTTTTTTTTTTTTTTTTTGGCTAGAGTCTTGGCTCTAGAGGGGTTCCTAGGTGTCCAAGGGGATTTTCCCAACAGGTCCGTGGGCAGCAGAAGAGAAAGTGCCTGAACTGGCCTTATTCCATAGACACACTGATGAATATCTTGCATATCACTATAGAACCTTCACCTGGCGAGGGATGGAAATAGAGACAGAGACCCACATTGGAGCACTGGACTGAGCTCCCAAAGCCCAGATGAAGAGCAGAAGGAGGGAGAATATGAGCAAGGAAGTCAGGACTGCAATGGGTTGATCCACCCACGGAGACAGTGGGACTGATCTAATGGGAGCTCACCAAGGCCAGTTGGACTGGGTCTGAATGAGCATGTGATCAAACTGGACTCTCTGAATGTGGCTGACAATGAAGGCGGACTGAGAAGCCAATGATAATGACAATGGATTTCAATTCTACTGCATGTACTGGCTTTTTGGGAGCCTACTCTGTTTGGATGCACACCTTCCTAGGATGGAGGGGGGGGTCTTGGACTTCCCACAAGGCAGGGCATCCTGACTTCTCTTAGGACTGGAGAGTGAGGGGAAGGGGAAGTGGGGGGAGTGGGAGGGAAATGGGAGGAGGTGGAAATTTTAAATAAATAATTAATTTTAAAAAGACATTGTTTTAAACTAAAATGTGTGCTTAAGCTGCATATAAACTGAATGACTGGCATAATAGCCCTTTTTACATACTGTAGATTCCACATCCTTAAATTTAAGATGTGAATCAAAAACATTCATGAAACATTTATATCAAACCTGTATGGATATGTTTCCAGTTAAACAGATATTTATACTGCACAATGAATTCTAAGAAAAAAGAAATGCCTGTTGTAGAAAGTAAATAAGGGGAAAATATATGCAGGTTATATGTAAATATTGTACCATTTTATTTTATGAGACATGAGCAGGTAGGAAATTTTGTATTTGCAGGGGTCCTACAACCAATCTCTCATGGACACCAGGAAATAATTTCTTTTCCTCCATTTTTCTCTATACATATAAAGAGGCATACACAATGCAGCTTTATGAATGGCTAAAATACCATGTAACATATTAGGCATTACTTATTACATAAAAGACTAAAATATTAAATTTCTCCCTCTAAAGTTCAAAGTTTACAGAGATTAATACTCTCAATTGACATTTGCAGTCAAAATTATTCTTAAAATTCTCTAAAGTATCCTACAAGTATTTCTATTTACTGAAATAACTGCAGTTTATGTGGAAAGTAGAACCTAAAACTAATAAAAGAATAGTTGATTCACTTATTGCCAATTTCGTGGTCCCTATCAAGTGGATTACAGCTGGGTAGAAGAGTGAAAAAAAAATAACATGACTCAGATTTTAATTAGTTACTTTATATTACATTTTGTACATGTAATGGTTTAGAAAATCTAGTCTATTTAATTTTTGTGTGGAATTAAAAACAGGCCAAGTCTCTGAGAAAAGTAGAACATTTCTTCCTTCACAGATTATTTTAAATGTATCAGAAAAGAGGAATATAAAAAGATATGTATGTGATTTTCAGTTGCCTTTGATGCTAGTACTAAGTAGCAAGACACAGCCAAAGGTTTTTAAGTATGGTAATTATGCCTTTGTACTAAAATTAAAATTAGTGTCAAAATTTTTAAAAATTATTTTTTAAAAACTCATTTTCAAGATAAAACAAATGGATCCATGACAAAGGTAGTAATAAAAAGCATTTAGCAGGTGGTGTCTTTTCAACAGATCTGGGTATATCAGTTAGCTATGGTTCCCCTCCCTTCCCTGGAGACAGGGTTTCTCTGTAGCTTTGGTGCCTGTCCTGAAACAAGCTCTTGTAGACCAGGCTAGCCTCAAATTTACAGTGATCCACTTGCCTCTGCCTCCCGAGTGCTGGGATTAAAGGTATGCACCACCACCACCTGGCTTCAGTTAGCTATGTAAAGAACCCAATATACCTAGTAGGTTTTTAAAGCCTTCCATTTCCTGGGAAATTGGAGAGGAAAAAATCATTCACTTATACAGCATAACTTGATATGGTTAATATAAGCAAAAAATTAAATAAAACATGGCAACAAAGAGTTTACAGTTTAACAGAAGAGAGATAAACTAAGGCATAAATTGGGAATGAAAAACATTGTATAGGGATCTAACAGTGTAGCAAAGAGGATGTAGAAGAGTTGAAAATGAGTAAGTAAAGCTCGTGTCACACCTAATGTCTCCTATACCTAGAGAGAAGTAAACAGGAATATGAACTTGAGAACTCAGGACAGGATGCTGAAGAGATGACTCAACAGGTAAAGAGCGTTTGCTGCTCTTGCAGAGGACCAGAGCTTAGTTCCCAGCACCCATGCGAGGCTGCTTGACAACACCTGTTAACTCTAGCTCCAGCAGATTTAAAGGCCTCTTCTGGCCTCTGTGGTAACCTGAACACATAAACACAGAGATAGACAAATCTACATATAAATAAAAATAAAGCTTACAGCAGTCAGGACTAACAAGTTTTTTTTTTTTTCGAATCTAAAATAGTACAGAATTAGGTAAGATTAGGTACTGAAAATGGATGAAATTAAAAGGAGACTGACGTTCTAGCTTTAGAAGAAAACATTTCACAGATGAATTTGGAATAATGGAAAAAGCTGGACCAATAAGGAGACTCAGTGAAGAAATGCTACCAAGCCTGAAGAGCTAAATTGGATCACCAGGGTCCACATGGTAGGAGGGGACCTACTCCTGCAAGCTGTCTTCCCACACCATCCATACACACAGTAGTACAACTGCACTTATAAACACACGAACATACAATAAATCATTATAGCTTTTTCTGAACATAATTTCTTTAATCTAACATATTCATTCTCTCTTCATTTCTTTATTGAATGCAGCACAGGAGGAAAACGGTAGAGAGAAAAACACAAACAGTGTACAGGGAATAAAGGAAGAGGAAGGAAACCATGCAGTAAAAACTCAGGGAGCCACAACATGTGTTTCTGAGGGGAGGATTGGCAGTCAAACACTCTGGGGTTGAAGAAGTCAAAAGTAGACACTTGGTTCTGGAAATTAAAGGTTCACGGCTGGGGATACAGTTCAGAATAGTGCTTGCTTCATATGCTCAAGGCCCTTGGTTTACTATGTACATACTTTGCCCAATTTAGGCAATATTAATTTAAAAAATCAGCATATTTCATATTCTGGAACCATATAGCAATGACTTTCATACTGTAGGTAATCAGAGAATATGAACCTAAAATCCAAAATATAATTCAGTTTACATGATAATGTTTGACAAGGCCATATACAGGATTATGATTATCTACATAAAAAACCCGACTACATGCATATATGTGCATATATACATATACTATATTAAATATAATAATATAATCTAAAAATTAAAAAGTAAAAGAAAATTTAAAACAACAAAACAAAATAACTGACTTAAGGGTTGGGAATATACCTCATTTGTAGACTGTTTGCCTAGTATAGGAAGGGCTTGGGTTTGTATCCTAGTACTACAAAAGCAAACACAAGGAAACAGGTTGATATCATACTATACATAGTAATTTTAACTACAAATAGTAAAAGCAAACTGTATACATATAGGCACTAAATAATTTACTTCTTTAAATAAATCAAATGATGCACTAACACCAGTAAATGCTTAGAGAAACTTATATAATTGAACATAATTTATCTTATTAATTATTCACTCAAGAAATATTTTCTTAGAGGGGGCTTTAATTAGCAAGGCGGGAGAAAGATTAATATAGGAGGAAGGGGGTAAAAAGTCAGTAAGGGTATCAGAATAAGCATATAGAATCATAATCATAAGTTTATATATGATACATGTTAAGTCTGTGTATAGATATTTTACATCTAGACTGACAATGCACCCAACAAGAGCCACAGACTATCTAATAAACACCCTTAAGGCCAAGCATGAGAAGCTCTTTTTGAGTTGTTGGTCAGGGTTGCCCAAGAGAATTACCAAACGGCTGTTGCTATTGTGCATGGTTGTCTCCAACAGCTTGAATGTAAGTCCCTATTGCTGAAGATAACATGTACTTTGGACACAGGTCCCAGAGGATCTGAGCTGGCTCTAACCTGAAAGACTCCTCCCAAGGACTAGCATTTATGGTATCAAAGGTGATATGCAAGCTTCCAAAGGAGGGAAGGCACTAGTAGTCCCACCCAGCTATAATGCCTATTAATACAACAATGAGCAGCATGGCATAGTATGTCTAAGGGTACAAAAGTGGCATATAGCTTGGTGGTGACGAACAGCTCTAACTGGACTTAAGGCCCATTCAACAAGAGGGAAGTCATGGATGATATTGGAAATCCAGCCAGCTAGCTGGGCCTAGTGAAGACATGGATCTTGAAGGAAAACTGAGAACCTATAACTTCTACTTTCCTAAATCAGCATAATCCCTAATTACATTCTAAATAGTTATCCTTATACCCACAGTTATGTGTACAGTTACCCTTCACTGCAGAAACTTCTTTGCAATAGATACAAGCCATTTGCAGAAAAGTACAACTGACCAAAATGCTGTTGTGAAGTCCAGTCCCAATTGATGCATCTACAACACAATTCCTATACCTAAGGCTCAGGGATCATTACAGAAGAGGAGTGAAAAGATTGTGAGAGCTAGAGGAACAGAAAGTTTGCTGTGAAATTTCATCTCTTAGAAATGTAAGAAAAGCCACACCATAAAAGTCTCATCAACATGACCTGAACAAAGACTGTACCAATAGACAAGTTAATATAGAAGGGGGAATCTTATGAGGTCTCAGGTGTAGACAAAACACAAAACAAAATAAAAAGCTTGTAAGTAATTAAGGAATGCTGGAAGTGGGAAAATAGTCTTCTGTAGGGAAGAGTGCCCAAACTGGCTATCCAATGCCAAGTCGTCAGTTCTAAAATCAAGTACACGAGGAGGAGCACAAGTGCCATTATAAAGGAGTGTGTGTGTCTCTGTGTGGGTATGCGTGCATGGGCACATGCGTGTGCACAACTTAACAACAAAGAAATAGAGGTCAAAAATGAGAGATAGCAAGGGGGTGCATGGGAAGGGTAGAAGAAGAAAGGGAAGAATGATACAATTACATTTTAATTTAAAAAAAAAGATTTACTAGTAGTATATACGTGTAATACAAGTACCAGAGAGGCTCAGACCGGAGGATTTTGAGTTTCTGGACTCACAAAAAAGAAAGAAAATCTTTACTAAGGGACTAATTGTTTTCTATTTTATAGTTGAACTTCAGACAAAATTCATTTAGGAATTTGTCTGTGTACTAGGGCAACCCTCTCCCATTCTTTGTCAAACTTCAACAAGCTTTTCACCTGCTTCTAATTACAAGAAATTGCCCAGCCTGAATTTGGTTTAAGTAATAGAGATCCTCCATTCCAAAAATTATATAAAATGCCATCACATCCTATATAAGGAACTAATCATGGAAAATAGAAAAAATAAAATCTCTAAGGGGAAAATATAAATTTATGACAAATACCAACATTTTCATAGTTCTCTAGAATAATCAATTTAAATAAAACATTTCTAATACTATGCTACAAAATAGCAAATGTACTTTTTTTTTTCTCTTTTTAAATTGAGGTGCTCATGACACAGAACATTCTTCATCTCATTTATTTATTCTTGAAATACTGAGATTTTGAGATGTTTAGACATTTCTCCTTATGTTCAAAACCCTGACCTGAGGTGCTATGTGACTTTGAGCACCACTTTCTCTACTGTTAGCATGGCAGTAACAACTTCTCTTTTAATACAGTTTAGAATCAGAAGAGGTGCAACACTGTTGTGGTCTCAACAGAGGTGACTCTCTAGGCTTGAGTCTTCCAACTTGTGGCCTCTATCTGGTGATACTGTTGAGGGAAGCTGTGGGAAATTTAGAAGCAGGACCAGGATAATGGAAATGGGTGATGAAGGGAGGCCTTTAAGGCTTACAGCCCAGATTTTGGTATTATGCTTTGTTTCTTTGCCTGGCTGCTGTGCAAGGCAAATATGAGCTGTGCCTCATATTCCTACACAAAACTATGAAAGCTAGAGTTGTTTAAGGCCCCATGCCTTCCCCACCACAAAGGACTGAAATCTCCTGAAACAGTGAGTCAAAATAACTCTCTTAAGTAGTTCTGTCATTGAAATGAGAAGAGTGACTAACACAAGCTTTAAATGTTCAATCCTAATTGATGACATTATTAATTTACATAATAATTATTTACATTTATCATTAACATATCCCTCAAATTTCTAAGTTAGAAAAACACAACAAATAAATAAGAATATAAAATTTTACTTTATATTTAGATAAGATTAGTATAAACCTGTTGCTCAAATTAAATAGCAAAATAGCAATACTATTGCTGTGAATATGCAGAATATCTAAAAATGATCAAATTAAAGAATGTTTCAGAAAGCAAAAGCTTCATCAGTATCTCAGCTGCTATTCCAAACATTCATGTATTTCCTGTCTTTGAAAACACGTATTACCTGTTACCTCAAAGTATAGTTTATTACATTATTTTAAAGCAACAAACCAATTATTTAATAGAGTTTATACCATAAGAAACTATTCTTTTCTGTCCTTATTCTGGTCAAACCAGAATGGACATCTCTAAAACAGTTCTACTGAAGGAAAATGGTCAAACAATAATAACAAAACCCTAGCTAAATCCAGAAAAATGGTGATGTACTAAAAATACAGGAATTATCAGAGACCTGAAATAAGGCAAAAGTACTATACTAATAAGAATCTTTCATTTAAATTCTTGGTAATCTTTCAAACAATCACGAAGAAAACAAGAAAGTTCCAAATGGAGAGGTCACTAAATACCCAGCAACACTCACCCAACTATTGGTAGGAGACCTCTTGGAGACCCAGATGCTTGAATCAGCTGAAATAGTACCAAGTTTTTACTGATTACTCTTAACAAAGCAATGGAGCATAGGCTAACTCCATACTATAATGAACTGAAAGTTATTAATATTGACAACTCTACTTACTACCACTATAAATGCCTCAAAAGAAGAATAAGGAATGACGAATTCCAGTGTAAATCAAACCACACTCTGTGTTAACTTTAATTCTGAGAGGTTCAAGACTGACAACCAGGTATGATAACCACACTGGCGGAATAGTTTCTAAATTAGTGTGTTATAAATCTTAAAGAAAATGCATCACTTAGTTTAACAATGGCTCCCATGAAAAATTGTGAAGAAATATACTTTTTAAGATAATACAAATTCTCCAACACTATTTTAGTAATATACCAGAAAGGCTTTTTTCTAAGTTATTTCAGTGTTTTTAAAAGTAGATTTTAGACCTTTTTATTATATTAGTGATATTTGTAATCAGGATTCTCAAAATTGAATCCAAAGAACTTAGAAGAGTCAACAACTCTTCTAATAAAAGACTCAAAGGTGAACAGTACTTTTAATATTAATGTTCAATATTTTTAAACTATGAAGCTATAACTTAGCAGAAAATATATGCTAGAACCTAACTTTAACGAGGAGTAAAATAGAATCAGTACCAAGGTAAGAATACAGCTGTCTTTTCTTGATCTCTATTAAGTTAAAGATAATTTAATCCCACACAAACCCAAACATTCCTTTCTCCAAACATCCACATGGGGTTGAAGAAAGACAACTTACAACCATGGGAATGTTTAGGTACATACATGGAAGACCCTACACTTTTCCCAAGTAGTTTAAATATTAAAACTGTTTTTACCTTATAGATATGTGTCAAGTATGAGCATAAGTGAAACAAAACACATTTGGTTGAAATACATCAGACAAATACGGAGCAGACTTTTTAATGTCAATTATGCGTACTCAAGCTGACACTAAAGCAGTACGCCAGTTGGCAAATGATGGAAGAGACACATCATTACGGATAGGTCTGCAACATAACATTCTATAACTTCATCATCTAACAATTTTTTAAGACTTGAGAACAGCTATAAAATAATGAAAGTCAGAAGCACAAAAATCTTTTGAAAGGTTCCTATGAAGGAGAAATTTGGGAATAGGATGTTGAAAACAAATGGCTAGCACAAGAGAACTGATAATCTTATTGGTCCTATAAGAACAAAGAAAGAAGCAATTAAAATAAAGTAGGAACTGACATAAAAATAAAAGTCCTCTATGGGAAAATTTCAAACATTGCAAACGTGAAATGACAAAGCATGCCCGTATTACCTTTCTTTCGAAAGAGTGCATTTAGGTAATTTTCTGCTTGGCATTCAATCTTATCAGTGTGGGACTGGCCCTGAGATGACAGCTCCTCTGTTGGCGTTGACTGTGAAGAATCAAGAGATGGGAGACAATCCTAAAATTATAAGAAAGTAACAAGCCTAATTACTTTTCATTTAAACCTGAGTTCCAACTAAATATGTCAAAATCGTTTCAATGTTTAAGTTGTTCTGACTTTTTTATAAAATATAAAATTACATAAAAAAAATATAAAGTCTAATAGGATTCAGGAAAAAAAATCACAAACGTATTTTGAACAAGAGCAAAATAGCCTTATTCCTTACCAAAACTATGATAAAATGTGTGTACTGGGAGGCAAGGGTGAGAGTAGGCAGGCACTGCTGAAATTTTACTATATGCATGCCAGTGAAGTAATCCTGCTAGAGGTTTAACAAAGTAGATGAGCTTAACAGAGTCTCAAATTCTTCTTAGCTCTTCTCAAAAGATAAGAAATCAGGATTTCTCACCATACAAAAAGACGTGAGTCATACACATCTATGTCCTCCATATAGTAGGTACATATTTCATATCAGTACAGGATATATTTCTGATAGCCAAAGACTTTAAAAGTAGTGAAAGGGTTACAGATAGTAGCATATTATCCCCTTACTACCAACTGCTGAGAAACCAGATTATAGATTGGTCTTACATAAACTAGGTCTCCAAGTTCACCCTTGGAGACCTAAATTACCAACCTGACCTAAGGTGAAGTTCATGAGTCAGGGAGTAATAAGAAGTAAATGTGAAGGAGGAAAGCCAAACCAAACCAAAGCCAATCAAACAACCAAACAAACAAAAACAAAACAAAAACAAACAAATAAACAAAAAGAATTCCCCCTAAAAAGAAGAAAGAAAAGAAAAAAAATATGAATTCTAAAAGCTAAACTAAATGTTGGACATATTCTTTCCATTCATCAAAATCAAGTATTTAAATTTTCACTAAGTCACAAATTATCAGAACAAATTAAGTTATAAAAACTATTGCAATTGTGTAATTATTTTTAAAATAATTTCATGGCACTAGCACTTACACTGACTGCTTCTCTCTGTAGGTTACAAAATGAACATTTTTCATCCATAGACCAGTCAGTCAGCTCTTCTGGTTCACAGTCTTTAAAAGAAGGAAAATATTCATTAAATATACTAACTTTATAAAAACCAGCAAAATCACCATCTTCCACAGCAATGGCAAAAGGAAAAATTGAAAAAAAAAAAAAAACCTAACTACTAAAAGTAAGGGGAGAAAGTCTAACTTTCAAATTAACCTCTTGATATCTAGAAAAATAAACAACGGGCCATGAGATAAAATATCAAGGAAATGAGCTGGTTATACATTAATAATTTTCTAACCCAATTTTAAGTATCATCTAATCACTTCAAGGATCCAATTGTCACTATTCATTTCCTTTTTATTTTCATTATGACAGGCAGACCAAAAAGGGGGTGATATAAGGAAGAAAGAAATAAATTGTGCACAATCTGAGAGAAAATATAACACAGAGAAATGGAAGAAAGAACCAATGTGTCAAGAACACCAAGTTTGAGAAAATGGAATGATGCCTACAAAAACAAGTAGCAATCCACTGGTAAATCAAAAATAAGGCCAGACTCTTTTATTTCCAAAAGCTTAGTTACAAGAAAGATGGATGAAACAAATAGGGTATATAATCCAATGCAAACCATATACTATTTCCCATAGCTTAGAGCTGCTCTCAGCCTTGGTCAGAGAAATTCCTGTTTAAAGTGGTGACAGTTATACAGAGACTCATAATTTACCAAAAAGTGCTGAGAACAAATGATTGTTAAGTGCTTAGCCCTATGGGGCATCTATATCACATTCCTTCCACCCTGACATTTGGGGAACATCTTGGAAGAAGGAGCAAAATTTAAGAGTTGGAGCATGAAGAGAAGTGTTGTATTCTGGACATGACAGAGCTACTACACCTATGTACTGGGAGAGGTAGTGGTTACCTGCAGAAGACTGGGCCTATCCACATTTCATCATAAATGCCAAAGGGCTCATTAGGCTCCACTTCCCCATGAAGAGTTAAATGAAGTTAGTAGATGCTGGCAGAAGGGAAGAGTAAGATGTCCTTGCTCAAGTAAATAACCAAGTTGCAAGCACTCCAATTAAATGCAGAGGGGCTTGGTGGGAAGGAGGTTAAGTGAGCATAATGTAGACAGAAGAAATATAATCAATTAACAGCCAGGACACTATACCTCCATTAGAGCCCAGCAACCCTACCTGAGCAGGCCCTAAGTATCGAAATATAGCTGCAGCACAAGAAAGAGACCTTAAAGTGCCATTTATAAATATGATAGAAGATATTAAAGAGAAATGAATAAATCCCTTACAGAATCTGTGAAAACACAAAGAGTATAAAGAAATAAGTAAAACACCTCAGGAACTGAAAGTGGAAATTGAATTTATAAAGAAAATCCAAACTGAGATAAACTTAGGAACTGGAACAGGAACCTCAGAGGGAAGCCTTGTCAACATAATATAAGAGATGAAAGACTCTCAGGCACTGAAAACACAATAGAAGAAATGGATATCTCAGTCAATGAAAATGTTAAATCTAAAAAATTCCTTGTATAAAATAACAGGAAATTTGGGACACTACAAAATCTAAGAATAATAGGAATAGAGAAAGGAGAAGAAATCCAGGTCAAAGGCACAGAAAATGTTTTCAACAAAATCACAAAAGAAAATTTCTCTAACCTAAACAAAGAAGATTATCAAGGTACAAGAGGCACACAATACACCAAATAGGCTGGACTAGAAAACAAAGTCCCCTTGGCACATAATAAATATAACGCTAAGTGTACAAAACAAAGAAAGAATATTGAAAGCTCCAACGGAAAAAGACCAAAAAACATATGAAGGCAGAATTACACCCGACTTCTCAATGGAGACTCTAAAAGTCAGAAAGGCCTACTCAGGTACGCTATAGACTCTAACAGATCACAGATGCCATAAGCAAACACTACACCCAGTTAAACTTTTACTCACAATAGACTAAGAAAATAATCCATGATAAAATAAAATTTAAGCAATATCTATCTACAAATCCAGTCAAGCAAGAGGCACTAGAAGGAAAACTCCAACCTAAAGACATTAACCACATGGAATAATAAATAATCCTAAATCAGCAAATAAAAACAGGGGGAACACACTCACCACCACCACCACCACCACCACCACTATATAACAGGAATCAACAAATACTGCTCACTGGTATCTCTAAACATTAATGGTCTCAATCTCCCATAAAGACACAGACTAACAGAATAGATTTGAAAGCAGAATCCATTCTTCTGTTGCACCTTTTGTAGTATCCAGCAAACACCTTAACATCAAGGAAAAACATCACCTCTGGGTAAAAGAATGGAAAAGATATTCCAGGCAAATTTACCTAAAAAGTAAGCAGGTGTGGCTATTTTAATTTCTGAGAAAATAGACTTAAGCCAAAACTAATTAGTAGAGACAGGAATGAACATGATACTCGTCAAAGGATAAATCCATGAGAGGACACTGAGATTTGTAAAATCTAGGAACCAAACACAAGGGCATCAAAATTCATAAAAAAATAATACTACAGATGAAATCCCCCACACACTGATAATGGGAGACTTAAATATTCCACTCTGGCCAATATACAGATCATTCAGACAAAAACTAAACAGGCACAAGATCAAACAGGTTCAGTGTGGTACAGCCATGGTTTCATCCAGCAACTAAAGGGAGCAGATGCAGAGACCCACAGCCAAACATTAGGTGGAACCTGGAAAACCCCACAGAAGAGGGAGAGGAAGGATTGTAGGAGTCAGAGGGGTTGAGGACACCCCGAGAACATGGCTTACTGAATCAACTAGGCAGGGCACATAGGGGCTCACAGAGAATGAATTGGTCTGAGCTAACTAAGTCCACTGCAATGTTATGCTTGTGAGTTTGGTGTTCTTGGACTCAAACAATATGTATGTGGAGGGGGGAGGGGTGTCTCTGACTCTTTAGCCTGCTCTTGGAACCATTATCCTACTACTGGGTTGCATCATCCAGCCTTGATATGAGGATTTGTGCTTAGTCTTGTTGTAACTTGTTAGGTTGTTATGATACCATTGAGATCTGCTCATTTCTGAAGGGAAATGGAGAAGTGGATCTGGGGAGAAGGGAGGTTTGGGGAGCTGAGAGAAATGGAGAGAAAACTGCAGTTGGGATATAATATATGAAAGAAGAATAAACTTTAGAAAATTAAAAAGTAAACTAAACAGAGATATGCTGGTGCCAACTAACATAAACCAAATGGACCTAACAGATACTTAGAGAAGATTTTACTCAAAAACAAAATAATATACATTCTTCCCCAGCAGTTCATGGAATTTTCTCCAAAATTGACCACATACTTAGACACAAGCCAAGTTTCAAGAGATAGAAGAAAACTGAAATAACACCCTGTATCCTTTCTGACCACCATGGACTAAAACTTGATATTAACAACAGCACAAAGCTTATAAACTCATGAAAACTAAACAATTCTCTACTGAAAGAAAATTGGGTGAAGACATAAAAACTGTCTAGAATTGAATGAAAATGAACATGAAAGAACACCCAAACTTATGGAACACAATGAAGGCTGTTCCAAGAGGCAAATTCATAGCACTGTGTGCCCACATAAAAAACTGCAGAGATCTCATACTCAGCAGTTTAAACAGCACACCTGAGAGCTCTAAAACAAAAAAGTAATGAAACTCAAAAGGGGTAGATGACAAGAAATAATCAAACTGAGGGCCAAAATCAATAAAATAGAAACAAGACATACAAAGGATCTATGAAACTAAGAGTTGGTTCTTTGAAAATGATCAATAAGATCAATAAACCCTTATTCAAATTAACTAAACTGCAGCAAGAAAAGATCCAAATTAATACAATTAGAAATTAATATAACAACATAACAAATATAAATGAATATAACAGACATTGAGGAAATCCAGAGAATCATAAGGACATACTTAAAAATCCTATACTCCAACAAATTGGAAAATTTAAATGAAATGGATAATTTTCTCAATACATGTTACTTATCAAAATTAAATTAAGATGAGCTAAAGCAGTTTAAACAGACCTATAACCCTAAGTATAATAGAAGCAGTCATTAAAAATTCTCCCAACAAAAACAAGCTCAGAACCAGATGGTTTAAGTGCAGACTTCTATAACACTTTCATAGAAGAATTGATGCCTATACTCCTTAAATTATTCTACAAAACTGAAACAGAAGGAACACTGCCCAATTCTTTTTAAGACCACAGTTACTGTAATACCCAAACCACATACAGACCCAACCAAAAAATAAGAGAATTACAGACCAATTTCTTTTATAAACATAGATACAAAAATGCTCAATAAAAATACTTGCAAACCTAATCCAAGAACACATCCAAAGGATCATCCACCATAAGTAGGCTTTATCCTAGAGATGCAGGAATATTTCAATATACATAAATAATCAAAAAATGTAACCCATTATATAAACAAACTGAATGACAAAAATCACATGATCATCTCATTAGATGAAGAAAAGGCCTTTGACAAAATCCAACACCCCTTCATGATAAAAGCCCTGGAGAAATTAGGGACACAAGGGACATACCTAACCATAATAAAGGCAATCTATAGCTTAAAGACAATATTAAATTAATGAACAGAAACTCAAAGCAATTCCATTAAAATCAGGAATAAGACAAGGCTGTCCACTCTCTCCATACCTATTCAATATAAGTATTTGAAGTCTTAGGTAGAGTAATAATAAAACTGAAGGTCAAGAAGAAACAAACTAGAAAGGAAGAAATCAAAATATACTTATTTGCAAATGATATAATACTATATACATATATGACCCTAAAAATTCTACTAGGGTACTTCTCCAGCTGATAAACACTTTCAGCAAGGTAGGTAGATAGAATATTAACTCACAAAAATCAGTAGTACTCCTATATATAAATGACAAAGGGACTGAGAAAGAAATCAGGGAAGCAACATATTTAACTATAGCCTCAAATAATATATCTCAGGTTAACTCTATCCAAGCAAGTAAAAAACTTGTATGATAAAAGCTTTAGGATACTGAAAAAATTGAAGAAGATATCAGGAGATGGAAAGATTAATATAATAAAAAATGGCCATCCTACCAAAAGCAGTCTGCAGATTCAATGCGATCTCCATCAACCAGAATTCTTCACAAATCTTGAAAGAACAAGTTCAGCTTCATATGGAAACACAATCACACGCATACAAAAAACAAAAACAAACAAACAAACAGAAAACAGCTAAAAAATCCTGAATAAAAAGTTTCAGGAGGTATCACTATCACCAATTCCAAGCTATATAACAGATCCATAGTAATAAAAACAGCATGTTGTTGGCACAACAGACACACTGATCAGTGGAATCAAACTGAATTTCAGACATCAATCCACATACATACAAACACCTGACAAAACCAGCAATACACACTGAACAGTATCTTTAACAAATGGTGCTGGTCAAAGTGGATAGTTATACGTTGGAAAATCCAAACAGATCTGTACTTATAGCCCTGAACAAAACTCAAGTTCAAATGGATCAAAGACCTCATCATAAAACCAGAAAAAATGAATCTGAGAAAAGACAAAGTGGGGAAGTGTCTTGAAATCATTAGCACAGGAAAAGACTTTCTGAACACAATACCAATAGCACAGTCACTAAGATCAACAATTAATAAATGGAATCTCATGAAACTGAGAAGCTTCTGCACAGTAAAGAACACTTTGAGATACCATCTTACACCTGTCAGAATGGCTAAAATAAAAAACACCAATGATAACATATGCTGGAGAGGATATGGAGTAAGGGGAACACTCATTCATTGCTCGTGGGAATGAAAACTTGTGCAACCACTTCAGAAATCAGTGTTGCGTTTTCTCAGGAAACTAGGAGTCAACCTACCTCAGGATCCAGCAATTCCATTCTTGGGAGCACTATCTGTAATAGCCAGAACCTGGAAACAACCTAGGTGCCTCTCAATAGAATGGATAAAGAAGGTGTGGTACATATACACTTTAAAGTTCTACTCAGCGGTAAAATACAATGACATCTTGAATTTTGCATGCAAATGGATGGAAACAGAAAACACTTTACTGAGATAACCCAGACTCAAAAAGAGGAATATGGTATGTACACACTCATAAGTGGATTCTACCCATAAACAAAAAACACTGAGCCTATAGTTTGTGATCCTAGAGAAGCTAAATAAGAAGGTGAACCCAAAGAAAAACATATAGTTATCCTCCTGGATATTGGAAGTAGACAAGATCGCCGGGCAAAAGTTGGGAGCATGGGGGTGGAGTAGATGGGGAGAGAGAAGGGAGAAGGGGAGGATTGGGGAGAGCTTGGGGAAATGGGATAATTGAGGTGGAGGAAGGGTGGATATGGGAGTAGGGAAGAAGATATCTTAACTAAGGGAGCCAGTTTAGGGTTGACAAGAGTCTTGGCTCTACAGGGGTTCCCAGGTGTCCAAGGGGATTTCCCCCAACTAGGTCTGTGGGCAGCAGAGGAGAGGGTGCCTGAACTGGCTTTTATCCCATAGCCACACTGTATCTTACATTATCACCATAGAGCCTTCATCTGGCAAGGGATGGAGATAGAGAAAGAGACCCACATTGGAGCACTGGACTGAGGTCCCAAAGCCCAGATGAAGAACAGGAGGGAGAACATGAGCAAGGAGGTCAGGACCGCGAGGGGTGCGTCCACCCATGGAGACAGTGGGATTGATCTAATGGGAGCTGACCAAGGCCAGCTGGACTGGGTCTGATCACAACGGACTCTCTGAATGTGGCTGACAATGAGGGTGGACTGAGAAGCCAATAATAATGGCACTGGATTTTGATTCTAATGCATGTACTAGCTTTTTGGGAGCCTAATCTGTTTGGATGTACATCTTCCTAGACCTGGATGGGGGAGGGCTTGGAATTCCCATAAGGCAGGGCACCCTGACTTCTCTTAGGACTGGAGAGTGAGGGGAAGGGGGAGTGGGAGGGAAATGGAAGGATGGGAGGAGGTGGAAATTTTAAATAAATAAAAATTAAAAAAGAACACTGTCATTCAGATAAAGCAGCAACCTACAGAAAGAAAAAAATATTTTTTATCAACTATATATCAGATAGAGGCCTAATATTCAAAATATACAAAGAACTCAAAAAAACTAGGTATCAAGGAAACAACCCAATTAAAAAATGTGGTACAAGTCTAAACAGATAATTTTTTACTTTTATCGAGTTTTTTTTGTGGATTTCACATCATTGTATTCTGATCTCACTTATCACCCCTTCTCTTCCCATCTGCCCTCTGCTCTTGCAACCCACCCCCTCCCTAAATCATAACCAAATTTAAAAGAAAAATCAAACCAAAACAAAAGAAAAAAGGACGGCTTTAGTTGTGGAAACCATAGCATGGCCGTTGAGATACACAGTTTACCCTTTAGTTTACTCATCTTGACTTGCAAGCATTCATTGCCTCGAGTTATTGGTCTGACTCAAGGCCTCTTATTTTAAACAGAGAATTCTTGATAGAGGACACTCAAATGGCTGAGGAACACTTAAAGAAAAGTTTAACATCCACAGCTATCAAGGAAATGCAATCACAATTCCTCTGAGATTCCTTTTTACACCTGTCAGAATAATTAAGATCAATAAAACAAGTGATGTTAATGTTGGCGAGGATGTGGGTTCAGCAAGGAGAACACTTCTCTCCTTTCCTGGTGGGAATGAAAACTTATATAGCCACTATGGAAATCAGTGTGGTAGTTCCTTAGGAAGATGGACATTGATCTGCTTCAGGATTCAACTATACAACTCCTGGGCATGTACCAAAAGGATGCTTTATCCTAGCAAAGGTACTTGCTCAACCATGTTTGGTCACTGCTGTTTTATTCATAACAGCCAGAAATTGGAAATAACCTAGATATCCCAAAAATGAATACTCGCCTTTGAAAACAATGAAATCATGATATTTTTAGGTAAATGGGTGGAACTAGAAAAATTATTATTCCGAGGGAGGTATTCCAGACCTAGAAAAATAAATATGGTATGTATTCACTTATATGTGGACATTAGCTATTAAATCAATCAGAACCTGTAGGACCTCAGAGGTTAGGTATATGGTGAATGACGGGGGAGAGGGGTGTTGAACAGAATGATCTGATTAGGAAAGGAAAACAGAAAGGACAGTTGCGGATGGATGGGAAGGAGATGGAACAGGAGGATCAAGTGGGGGTAGAGGCAAAGGAGAAACTATTGGGAGAGACAGCTAAAATTAAGGGCCATCTGAGGCGCAGTATGGAAACAATACAGTGGAAGCCTCACAAAATATATACAAAAAGAAGGTCATCTAAAGGAAACCACCAAAAAATCGGAGCATTCCAACTAGTCATCTTTTGTTACCAAATGAAGCTTCAAGATCTGGAGTTGTATTACATCTATGAGTTGTTGACCAAAGTGGTACCATGGGAATCTCCAAACAACCCAGGCTGTTATTAAGACTACAGGTTGATTACCATAAACTACCCACATGGCCCCATTGCTGAAGACAACACCTATATAACTCCTTGAACATGGAGAAGTCAAGATAGTGCCTACATAGAGCCTTCTCCCATTCATGCTATATCTTGGTACAGAAAAGTACTCTGCACTACCAAAAGTGAAACATAAAACACAAACCCAGTTACAAACACTCTTATCTACAATGGTATCCTGCCTTCAACCTTGGAACACTCAGCCCTAAATGGGATGCATCTGTCAAATACTCTCATCAGGGTACAGGGAACCCTGCAGAAGGGGAGGAAGAAAGAACATTAAGTGTCATAGGGGATGGAGGACACTCAAGAAAACAAGGCCCCCCCAAATGAGCATGATTAGAGCTCCTATGAGTTCACAGAGACCACAGCAGTGTTCACAGCACCTGCATGGGTCTGCACCAGTTCCTTTGTTTATATATTATGGCTTCCAGTTCACTGTTTTTATGGGATTCCTGAGTGTGGAAACAAGTGGGTCTGGCACTTGTGCCTTCTCTTGGGCTCTTTTCTTCTGTTGGTTTTGTCCATTTCGGTGTGTTTTTGTTTTATATCACATTTTATTATATTTTATTATTATCTCTTAGAAGTCTTTTTTTCTAATGAGAGACAGAAAGGGAGCACATCTGGACGGGAGGGGAAGTGGGAAGGAATTGGAAGAAGTACAGGGAGGGGAAACTGTACAGATACATTATGTGTGGGGGGAAATCTACTTTAAAGAAAAAAGAAAAAGTATATTCCTCTTAAACTGAAACACTTTTTTTCTATTATTAGTCATTTCCAAAATCATTACCGCCAGTATGACCAAAGACTTCCAAAGACTACAGAATATGACATTTAACGTTTTAATAACTTAGGGCTTTTCATGACAATGAGACACGTCTGCTCCTGACAGCACCAATCTACTTCAAGAAGAAGATGGGCACAGAAGAGGCTCCTTATGGATTTTGATAGCCATATGAGCAAGAAACTGCTCTTGCCTGGACTGCTGCATAAACTGGACAGAGAGAACCTGGAGAGAGAGGACTGCTGAACTTGCTTAAAGGTGAGATGGTCTTTTGGGGTTCCTGCTTCATGAAAATGTCTGCTGGATACTATGGGCCTGTAGGCCAAAGATGGATGCCCCAACCATACAGAGGAACTTTGGGTGACTGTCCAGGCAGTGAGATGTCTCTGTCATTTCTAGAATTTTAGAAGTTACTTACTTCTTGTTTACTTAGGTAATATTATATCCTTCTGAAGTCTTTGATAAAGTTGAAGCATGGTTAGTTATAATTATAGTTTTCCTTAGTTGTGATAAAAGATAAAGTAGATACAAATATTGTAACTGTAATTCTTTCTTGATAACTGATTTGTTATATATAATTTTACTATCTAAAAGTGGACGCTTTTCTTTTTTGTTTAAACAGAAAAAGGGGAAATGATGGAGGAGGGTCATATGTCTACTGGTTAATAAAGAAACTGCCTTGGCCCTGATAGGACAGAAAATTAGATAGGCAGAGTAGACAGAACAGAATGCTGGGAGAAAGAAGCCGAGTCAGGCAGTCGCCATGATTCTCCCACTCCAGATGGATGTAGGCTAGAATCCTTCCTGGTAAGACACCATCTTGTGGTGCTACATACATTATTAGAAATGGGTTAATCGAGATGTGAGACTTAGCTAATAAGAGGCTACAGATAATGGGCCAGGCAGTGTTTAAAAGAATACAGTTTCTGTGTAATTATTTCAGGTATAAAGCTAGCCGTGTGGGCGGCCGGGTGCCAGGAACATAGCCCGCCGCTCATATTACAACATTATATCACATTTTATTATATTTTATTATTATCTCTTAGAAGTCCTTTTTCTAATGAGAGACAGAAAGGGAGCACATCTGGACGGGAGGGGAAGTGGGAAGGAATTGGAAGAAGTACAGGGAGGGGAAACTGTATGGATACATTATGTGGGGGGGGAATCTACTTTAAAGAAAAAGAAAAAGTGTATTCCTCTTAAACTGAAACATTTTTTTTCTATTATTAGTCACTTCCAAAATCATTACTGCCAATATGACCAAGGACTTTCCTCCCTTGATGAATGGCAATGAAAGGCTCTACACTTTTCAGAACCTATGCTAGCAAAGAGGTAAATTTAGTTTTTAAATGTATCATCATAAATACAAGTAACTTCCCCAAACTCAGCAGAAACAAACAAAAAACCTGTTTCCTGACTCCTAGTCAATGTTTGTTTTTGAACCTTTATCTAAACATTGTCGCAGAGAAGCTCTGAATCTGTATCAGAAGAAATGCCCTGACAAAGAGACAGTAAGTTCAGTGCATAAATTCCCTGTGCTCCTTTCTCAATATTTAGAAGGTTTTCACCAAGCCAAAAAAAATCTATATAAAAAATAAAGTGAAAAGTAAATAAAAACCAAAATACACTTGACAAAACTCACTTAATTGGTCCCTTAAAATCTATGATTCCTTGGGTTGACGAGCAAGTGTGGTCTAACAGACTATCCAGGAAGCAGTGAGGAAAGCTGGACAATGGCTAGCAGAAAGGTAAGTGACACTCAAATGTCTCTAGATTCAATAGCATAGTAAAACAAGGAACTTTACAAAGTAGGAGAGAAAGTCTTTTAAAAGTCCATTCTGGCAGGATTGTCTTAGTTTGGGAGCTCCTGGCTGGCAGGGAAAGGAATGCCAATAGCAGATGCCCAGCTTCAAGGTATTAAGGCAGAGGGACTTAGAAAACCTGAAACATACTTACACTAACGAAACTATTAATAAGCAGAAAAGAAGGGAGAATCAGACAAGGGATGCACACTGGCACTGGCAGAGACTGGAGATGGCAGGAACACCTCTCTTCTTGGCATTCAGCACCCACCTGGAGAAGCCATGCAAGACCATGTTAAAAAAAAAAAAAAAAAAAAACTTCTATGATATACTCCCAGCAAGCTCAGCAAAGTGTCAGAGACTATACACCGAAACCTGGTCAGCAGAACTTTTGAGTACAGGGAAGAAACTGAATTAGAATCACACAGTAACCATTAGTCATAGAGGCAGAAATTTAGGTTTTTAGATAAAAACACTTAAAGTTCCAAAGACCTAGACTCAACCTTGCAAAATGCTGCTCCAGGGCAAAGCCAGCATTCCCAGTCATATTCCTGAAGGACTGCCCACAGGTGTGACCTGCATCTATGACTGTACTTATGAAGAAAAGCCCACTTACTGAACTCGCATCAGTAGCCCGATTTCCCAAAGCACAGTCTGGAGGTGAGAAGAGCACCTGAAAGGTCCTTAGTAGGTATATCCAGCATCTGAGAAAAAGAAGGCCCAGGAATATGGCAAGCATCTGGGAACCCAGGATGGAATGCTAAGGGGCTCAACAGTAGGCAAAACAAGCCAAATTGCATTCATAATATGTACCCCATCTAGTCCTCTGCTCTCCACGGTCCCTTACTTTATTTAACATCCACTGTTAATTTAGCAGGACAGATTTGTTCTGCGATGTCTCTAGCCCAATAAATATGACTGACTAACCCTTAGTGTTGTCTGAATGAAATGGCCCTCATAGACTCATTGGAGGTGTGGCCTTGTTGTAGCAGGTGTGGTTTTATTGGAGAAAGTGTGTCACTGGGGGTAGGCTTTGAGGTTCCAGAGGCTCAAGCAAGGCCTAGTGTCACTTTGCTGTTTGCTGATCCAGATGTAGAACTCATAGTTCCTTCTCCAGCATCATGTCTGCCTGTGTACTGCCATGTTCTGCCATGATGACATTGGACTAAACCTCTGAAACTGTAAGCTAGCTCCAGTTAAATGTTTTTCTTTATAAGAGTTGCTGTGGTCATAGTATCACTTCAAAGAAATAGAAATCATAAGACACTTAGGGCAAACTATTTGAAAGAGAAAGACTTAAATAAATAGAATTTGAGATAAAAGAAAAATAATCTGAACTAGTATCAATAAAACCGAGAAAATAACTAGGGAATACCTTAAAATATATTTTGCTAAACTGGAAAATATAAAAGAAACAAATACATTTCTAGATACATATAACCTATCAAAATTAAATCAAGATAAATAATTTAAACAGACCTATAGTAAACAAAGGTATTGAAGCAGGATAACAATTAAAAACAAATCCCCTTCTAAAAAGTCTAGATTCACAGATTGCAAAATTCTACAGTAACTTTGAAGAACTACCACCAAATGGTTTACAGACTATTCTACATGATAGAAAAGGAAAGAACACTATCAAGCTCTTTTTATGAAGTCAGTAATACCAATTTCAAAACCAGATAAAAACAACAAAAAAGAAAATTAGACAAAAAATCTTGCTGATGAACTGACACAAAATTACTCGATACAGTATTTATAAAATCAAATCCAGAACACATGCACAATCATTAACTATGATCAAGCTGACTTAATCCAAGAAAAGCATATTTATCTATAAATGCGGTATGACTTTCCCCAAGTACATGGTGATGGACCCTGACAGGTCTAGTGGATGGTGTGGGGTCAGCTGAAGACTCTCTCTTGATGAGACTGAAAACCCACAGCTTTGGCCACTGTGTGTCTTGCAGCTGCTAGAAAGTGTGACTTCAGTGAAACCTGCAGGATTCTGGCCCTTACACCAGAGAAAGATGAGTAGCAACAAAAAGCAGCAATTAGCAGTGTTTTAATTCTCTTTTCCCATCTGTACAGCTCCAATATTGTCAATGGAATCTGCCATTACAACTCCTTGCTAGTCTACATGCATCAGTCCATCAACCTCAAGAAATAGGACACCTCAATGGTTATAGCTCTAACACACTCAACAGGATGATGTCTTCCTTTTGGTGCAGTGTATACTTACATTATACTAGCATTACAAGTTTCAGCACCTGTTGGGCATTAAACCATATCCAGGTTTGAATAGACTGAATGTACCATCCCCATAACTGATGCACTCATCACTGGCCATTTAGTTAATATAGTCAACAAAAACACATTCCATGAAGTAACCCATTTCAATGCAATAGGCTGAGGAGGTCCCAGGAATTTGTCAGTAAGAAACTAGGTTCAGCTTTTGTTTCCCCATCCTTAACAAGATGTAGAAGCTCCAGGGCAGCCTTGTACACACTTGGTCCAGTGGGCAGACCTTGTGTTCTCCAAAATGAGAGAGGCCTATCCTACTGCTGCTGACTGCATGCAGCATTTGGAGACCTCTTCTAGAGTGAAATGGACAAGGACAGGAAAATGTCCCGTTCATGGTTGAGCATGAGCATTTTGACTGCAGCAGAACTATATGACTATGGCATGGTCCCTCTTGACCACTGAAGTTCGCAATCCCCTCTGCAGCACATGATGCACCACTATTGTGAGCATAAGGGACAGGATGAGAGCATAAATCTAGCATATCTGCAAGGGCAACCAGCTTCACTTTATCACTGAGAGGAGAGTCTTCTTGTCCTAGGCCCACCTTGATGACATCACCTTCTCCCTAGACAAGGCTGTCTTCCGCCTCCTGGACTCTTTCACTGCTTTTGTAACCTCACAAATTCTCTGACCTGTCCTTTTGATAGCACCTACTCTACACAACCTTTCTGACACTGGACAACACCATGTCTCAAGCATCCTGAGACAGGACTCCATTGCCCCAACTAAGGTGACAATAATTTGGGGTCCATTCCTTTAGATACTAAACCAATACGTTTTCAGAAAAGACATATTCCTAGCCTCAAATTTACTCAAAAAGACCCCCGTTCCTAGATTAACTATGCTTAGATTCTGACTAGACAAGAGACCTTCTGATACCCAATTAGCCAAAAATAATCCCAAATTCCTGATTAGCCAAGAAATACCCTAATTGGTTGAAGAACACACTGCTATCAAAGTCCTGTCTGGCCAAGAAGCACTCTAGTCAGCTTGGATTGATCAGAAAATGTCTACGGTTGAATGGCTGTGTCCAGAGTCACTTCCTGTTGCTGCTTCAGGATTTCATAAACAGGGTGGATAGATAGACCTAAACAGTTCATTTATAATCTTGGAACAAACCTGACCAAAGTAGGAAACAGAACTTCAGTCACTCAGGAATGATAAATGGGACATCATCCAGTTACTCAACAATAATTAATGGGACATCATCAAATTAAAAGAAACAACTGTGTAAAAAGAAAGCCTGCAGAACAGGAGGAGGCCTTTGCAGGTCATCCATCTGACAAAGGATTAATGTTAGAACAAATAAAAAAAAACTAACCAACAATATGTCAAACTACCTAATTAATACAAAGGCTAATAGACAGATCTCGAAAGATAAAATACAAATAGCTAACAAAAAGTTAAAATGCTCAGCCTCACTAGCCATCAGAGAAATAAGTCAAAACTACAATGAGATTCCATCTCATACTCGTCAAAATGGCAGTCATTAGCAAGTAACAGGCTAAAAAGATGTCTCCACAGTTAAGAACACTCATTGCCCTTCAAGAGGACCTGAGTTTGGCTCCTATCATGCATGTCAGGAGGCTCACAAACACCTGTAACTCCAGCTCTCCGATGCCTCTGGCCTTTGAGGACATTTGCACTCACATGGACATACTCACATGTAGACACATACACCTATACCTAATTAAAAATAATAAAAACAATTTCGAACAACAACAAATAAACTGGACTGGCTTGATCTGTGCCAACTTGATACAAGCTAGAGTCATCTAGAGTCAATTGAAGAAAAAGTCTCAGTTGATGAGATCCAGCTGTAAGGCATTTTCTCAATTAGTGATCTATGGGGGAGGGCCCAGACCATGAAAGTGTGGTGCTAGCCCCTGGACTGCTGGTCTTGAGTTCTCTTAAGAAAGCAGGCTGAGCATGAGGTGCAAGCCAGTAAGCAGCACTTCTCCAATGGCCTCTGCATTGTCTCCTGCTTCTGGAATCCTGCCCTGTTTAAGTTCCTGTCCTGGCTTCCTTCATTAATGAACAACAATGCTGAAGCATAAGCTAAATAAACCCTTTCTCCCCAACTTGCTTTTTGGTTATGATGTTTCATTAAAGCAATAGAAACCATAACTAAGACACAAACAAGTAAAAAATCAATACTAAGACACTGCTAGTGGATGCAAACTAATCCAAACATCATGAAAGTCAATATGGCCGTTTCTAAAATAAAATTCACTCTACCGTATGACTCAGAATCATTCTCAGATATTTAGCAGAAAAAAATTACCAAGAACAAAAACCATCAATATATCATAGATATACTTGTAGATCAATAGTTACTGTAGCACTATGCACAATAGCTTGAATCATAGAACCAACCTACGTGTTCAATAACAGAGGAAGAATAAAATGTGGTATGTATACACATTAGGATTCTTTTCCGCCATAAAGAACAAAATTAGGTCATTTGCAGGGAAAAAAACAGATGAGTTAATCATCTTGAGTAAATTTAGCCAGTCTCTGAAGGACAAAATTGCATGTTTTCTCTCACTTGTGGATCACAGAATTTATAGATAAAATAATGTGTTAAGTAATGTCTGTCTACACAACCTAAATGCCACTTGACCAAAAACTGGGTAAGGAAAATGTAGTATGCTGTGGGACAATGGTATAATAGTCTTGTGCCCTGTAAAGATTTGTTCTTGTATTTTAATAAAATGCTGATTGGCCAGTAGCCAGGCAGGAAGTATAGGTAGGGCGACCAGAACATGAGAATTCTGGGAGGAGGAAAGGCAGTCTGCAGTCGTCACCCAAACAGAGAAAACAAGATGAGAATGCCTCACTGATAAAAGGTATGTGGCTAACACAGACAAGAATTATGGGTTAATGTAAGTTATAAGAGCTAATAAGAAGCCTGAGTTAATAGGCCAACCAGTTTATAATTAATGTAGATCTCTGTGTGTTTCTTTGAGACTGAACGACTGCAGGACCGGGTGGGACAGAAACCTCTGTCAACAGTGGTACATTTACACAATGGAGTACTACACAGCAGAAAAAAACTGACATCTTAAATTTTGCAAGCAAATGGATGGATCTAGAAAACATCACATTGATTGAGTTAACCCAGACCCAGAAAGATAAATATCATATGTACTCACTCATAAGTGGCTTTTAGACATAAGTCAAAAAAAATTTAAAAAAATAAAAACCAGCCTACAATTCACAATCCCAGAGAACCTAGACAACAATGAAGATTCTAAGAGAGGCATACATGGATCTAATGTACATGGGAAGAAGAAAAAGACAAAATCTGAGTAAAATGGGATAATGGGGACCAAGGGAGAGGGTAGAAGGGAGGGGAGAGGGTGGAAGGGGAGCAGAGGAAAATGTAGAGCTCAATAAAAAAATCAATAAAAAATACTGTCTAGGGAACAAAGGACTAACAGGAGTAAGAAGGGAATGAAGATGGAGGGTAGGTGGCATGGAGGTAGGGAGTGTGCTGAACATACAATACAAATTTGCATGAAACTTAAAAGGCTAAAATAAAAACTGGAGTAATAGCTTTTTAGCAGACATTTGTTTCACAGAACGTTTATTTAATTCAATTTAAGTATCTTAATTTGATTAATCTGATTTGACACTTGTGTAATTTTTAATTTAAATCCAATTTAAGAATAGGTCAGGATATGCAATTTATAAAAGAACTGACACATAAAAATGAATATTACTAAGATTAAGACAAATTTCATTTTCTACTTGAATTCACTGTGTCTTTCAAAAAATTATAACACACATATGTAATAAAATATATGCGTATTTGTATTACTTTATTTTAAAAATTATCAAATTAAAAGTGATCATAAAGTTATGTTTAATATATAGTTTTGATAGAACAACTTTGTTAAACAAGGTAGGAGGTTGTAACTTTACATTTTTTTTTTAAAATGTGAATTACCTTCAAATAAACTGAGGTCTCTTCGTAGCCGTGGTCCATAAAGCCCTTCTAAAATACTCTCAAAACCTGTGTTTTCAAAGAGAGAAAAGTTTATTAGCTCCTGGAAAATCTTTACTTTTTAATGATCAAAAACTTTAATTCTATGTCAATCAGCAAATAATTTACCATAGTGTAATGTTATTTTCACCCAGTTTAAAAAATTACTAGTTAGTATACTAACTATATAGTGACTGTCAAATTAAGATTGTAAAGTAATTAGAATTTCCAAATGTATATATTAACCGAAGCTAAAGTACTGTCAAGCATAATCTAATATTTTAGAAAAGAATGCTGATGAGAATACAGGGAAAGGGTAACAGTCATTCACTGTTGGTTGGATCGCAAAACTATGTAACCACTATGGAAATTAGCATTGAAAAATTTCAAAGCAGGAAAAGCAGATTTGCCATATGACCCACCTATAACACTATGTGGCATATGCCTAAAGGACTTCACATCATACTCCACAGATACTAACTTAGCCATGTTCATTGTTACTCCACTCACAACAGCAAAGAAATGGAAACAGCCTACATGTCCTATGCTGGCAAATGGATAATGGAAATGTGGTATGGATATACTATAGAACACTAGTCAACTGTAAAGAAAAGTTCAATCATGAATTTTGCAGGTAACTTGATGATGAAGCTAGAACACATTATACTAAATGAGGTGACTCAGACCCAGAAAGACAAACGTTGTATGTTCTCTCTTATTTTGAATCCTAGTTTAAATATTGAGATGTGAATATATAGTCTAGAGAAACCATACTGCTGAAGCCAGTAAAGTAAAAATGGGACCAGGTACAAGGGGCTGGAGGTGGGGAGAGTTACAAAAAGGCCACAGTAGGAAAGAGGTGCTATAAAAAAGAAAATGGGAAAAAAAGGGAGGGGGAACTTTATGTGGGAATGGGAGGTGGAAAGGGAAACACTGGACAGAGAAGGGATAAAGAACACCAAAAACAGAGAAGGAAAGATAAAGAACATCAAAGATGACTGAAAAAAAAAACCACAAGAAAGCATGGGAAATGAATGAGCAGTCTCCTACTACACAATGCTAGCAAGTCCATTCACTGGCATTAGAGCCTACTTCTTCAGGATTCTGACATACACTAAAGAACAGCTGAGACATCCAGCTTTGTGGACTGAACAATTACTGGATTCTCAGACCTTGTGTACACAGTCATTGTTGGGTTAGCTGGAACATAGTCTTTAAGTCATTCTAATAAATCTTTACATATATTGAGATAATTTGAAAGAAAATGGCCCTCAAAGGGAGTGGTACTATTAGGGGGTGTGACCTTGCTGAAGAAGGTGTGGTCTTGCTAGAGGAAGTATGTTACTGGGTGTGTGTGGGGGGGGGGGGGGGCTTTAAGACTTCTTTTGCTCAAAATACTACCCAGTGTGTTAGACCAGTTTCTGTTGCCTGAACAAAATATAGAACTCTCAGCTAACCTTCCCTAAGGCACCAGGTTGGTCCAACAAAAGCTGAACAATCAATAGCAAGGCAGTAGAAGGATAGGCAGGGCTGGCATGTAGTGAGAGTAAGTGAGAAGAGGATTCTAGGCTCAAGAGACAACAAGGGAGAAAGGGAAGGAGACACCCTGGGACATCCAGTCGGAAGCTATCAACCAGACAGAAACAGAGGAAGCATGAAAGTAGGATATACAGAATGAAAGGAAAAATCCAAAGGTAAAACATAGATGAAGAGAAACAGGATAATATAAGTTATAAGAGCTAGTGGGAAATGCCTAAACTAAGACGGGGCATTCATAACTAATAATAAGTCTCCATGTCATGATTTGGAGGCTGGTGGTCCAAAAAAGCCTGCCATACTGCTAAACCTGGGATACTGAGTTGTATCCCTGGAGCCTACATGGTAGAAGCAAAGAACTAAATCTCACCAGTTTTTTTTTTTTTGTCCTCCATTTGTGTGCACCATGGCACATTCACATGTACAAACACATTAACATACAACAAGCAAATATTAAAAATATTTTTAAATGCATGCATGTGTGTGCTTGTGTTCTAGTTTATTAGCTGTCAAAAAATTTATTCTCGCGGATTTGTTAACTTGAGTAATTTTATTTAAAGAAATTTTGTTCAATTATTTCCAAATATTTGCTTTCTAATAGTTCTTTGCAAATATTTAGCACTATTATTTATTCCTTTAAGTATGAAATTGTATTGTGAGACGTAATGACTACTGGTGGCTCCTTAGTGATTAGAATCAATCTAAGGAAGACTTGTATAATAAAAACTTTAAGACATTTAAGATAGCAGAAGATGGTAAGACCTCTCATGCATTGCTAGGATTAATAATAATAAGTGATTCTAATCACTTTTTGAGGTTGCTGTGAATGGTACTGTTTACTCTGATATCAAATGCTGCTGTGTAAAGGAAGGTTTTGTGGATTGATTTAGTATTCTTCTACTACTTTGTTGAGTGTATCTATCAGCTGTGAATGTTTCCTGGTGGAGACTTTAAGGATCTTTTATGTATAATTCATATCATTTGCAAATAAAGGTATATTGACATTTTCCTTTTCTGTTTGTAGTCCCTTAATCCCTCTCACTTGTCATATTGTTCTAGTTAAAATTTCAAGCACTCTAATAAACTGGAATAGCTTGAACATTCTTGTCTTTTTATTGATGTCTAGTAGAAACGTTTTGAATTTCTCTATATTTAAAGTGATGTTGACTGTGGCCAGGTGTACTTGTCTTTATTATGTCAAAGTATGTCCTTATATCCCTAGTCTCCCTGTGACTCTGTGACTTTAATCATTAAGAGATGCTAGATTTTGCCAAAGGTCTTTCTAAATTTTATTAGATGATCTTATGTTTTCTGTCATTCATAGTTTCATATATGTCGAATCATCACTATATCTCTGGGATGAAGACAACTTGGTCACAGTGGATAATTTTTTACGTGTACTTAAATTTGATCTGTGTGGTGGTACAAATAGTAATGGCTCCAAAAGACTCATGTGTTTGAATGCTTGGCACATAGGGTGTGTTGGGAGAAGTGTGTCATTGTGGGGATGGAATTTGAAGTCTCATACACTCAAGCTGTGCTTGCTGTGCCACAGTCTCCTTCTGCTGCCTACAAATCAATATGTGGAACTCTCAACTCCTTTTCTAGAACCATGTCTGCCTGCACACCACCATGTCCCACCATGATGGTAATGGACTAAACATATGAAACTGTAAGCCGGCCCCAATTAAATGTTTTCCAAGGTCCCAATGAGGAGCAGATGGAGGGAGAACACGAGCAAGGATGTCAGGACCACGAGGGGTGCACCCACTCACTGAGACAGTGGGGCTGATCTATTGGGAGCTCACCAAGGCCAGCTGGACTGTGACTGAAAAAGCA
>NW_026067949.1:6323707-6346074 GCF_014885135.2 Alexandromys fortis
AAAGAGTTGTGGTGGTCATGGTGTCTCTTCACAGCAACAGAAAACCTAACTAAGTCAGTTTGTAACAATTACTGGAAAATTTTGCATCTATGTTCATCAGACATATTTGACCACATTTTTGTTGCTATAACGGTTAATTTTTTGGCTCTGTAAAAGAATATAGAATGTTTCTCCGGCTTAACTTTTAAAGTATAACCTTATGATTATATAAATTCTCAGGTCCAGTAATAATGTCTCCTTTATCATCTCTAAAATTATTAATTTGCATCCTCTTTCTTTGGGCAAAATGTTCATTAATCTTATTAATTTTTTCAAAGAATCAACTCAATTTCATTGATTATATTTTTCTATTTATATTTCAGTAATTACAGCACTGACTTTGATTTCTTTTTTTTCTTTTTTACATTTTGGATGTTTTTTTCTTATTTTTCTAAAGTTTTTCAGATGCATCATTGAGTTATTAATAAGATATCTTTTCTGCTTTACTTATGTAGGCCTTTAGTGCTTATTTCTTATTAGGACTACCTTCATCATGTGTCATTGACTTTGATATGCTATATTTTCATTTTCATTCTAGAAAATTTTAAATTTCCTTCTTGATTTTCCCTTGATCCAATTTTCAATAGTGTGCTATTTCTGCCATTTCCATTGTTATTAATGACTAGCTTTAACCCATGCTTTGGAGACAGGATACAAAATGGTATTGCTAAATATGGAGAATGTTCTATTGGCTGATGAGAAGAAAGTGTCCCCTTTATTGTTTGGGTAGAATGATCTGTAGCTGTTCATTAGATTCATTTTATTAATAATGTCATCTGACTCCAAAGTTTCCATTTAGTTATTTTTTTGTCCTCTCCCAGATATTCTATCTGGACATTAGTTAGAGTGAGGTATTGAACTCACTTATCCCTATGTTAGAAAATATCAGTAATTTTCAATCTAATACTGTTTCTTTTATGAAACTGAGTAGGGGTGTATTTGGTACATAAATGTTAAGAATTCTAATATTCTCTATTTGAATTTTTCTTTTAGAAATTATAAAGTGCCCTTCCTTACTTCTTCATACTAGTTTTGATTTCAAGTCTATTTTTTCAGATACCAGAATACCTATATCTGCTTTGTTCTTAGTTCTATTTACTTAGGATAACGTTTTCTATCCTTTTACTCTAATCTGTCCCTGATGGTAAAGTATGTCTCTTTGAGGCAGTAGAAGAATGGATCCTTTTTCTTAATCTGTTAGTCTGAATCTTTATACTGAGGAATCAATACTGTTAATATTCAGTTATTTAACAGTACTTATTAATTCTTATTCTGTTGTATTGTTTTTTAGACCAATTCTGTTTAAATGCTTTGGAATTACTTATCAATTTATCTATTTATTGTGTTCTTGTGTATGTGTAATCTTCCCTTGAGACTGAAGTATTTTTTCTTAGTACCCTCTGTAGAACTCGATTAGTGGACATAAATTTCTCAGATATTTTTATTATGAATTGTTTTTCTTTCTCTTTTGACTCTAACTTTCAATATTCTTTCTTTATTCTATATACTTACCCATGTTTCTTTAGGTTAGGAATTTTTCTCCCATTACTTTGTTGAAAATATTTTCTTTGCCTTTGATCTGGGTTTCTTTCTCCTTCTATATCTATAATTCATGGGTTTGATATTTTTTAGAGTGTTCCAGATTTCCTGGATGATTTGTTCCTAGTTTCTTTCTGATTTTACCTTTTTTCCCAACATAGTATTTTTATTGATTATTTGGCAGTTTCACACAATGCACCCTGATCACATTCACTTTACAATCTTTCCAGATGTACCTCCCTCTTATGACTTACACCAATTAAAGAAAAGAAAAAAAAATCAAGTCCAATTTGTGTTGCCCATATACTAACTGGAGCATGGCCAGCCCCTTAAAGAAAACTGAATCTTTCTCCACTCTCAACCCCTGTCAGAAGCTATGAACTCTTCAGCATCTCTATCACAATTTTTTAAGAGTTCTCTTCAATGGCATTCTACCTAGATATTCTCCTTCCCTCTCTCCCTCCCCCACCTCTCTGTCTCTCTCTCTCTCTCTGTGGCAGCAGACCTGACATCCTCATGATCTTCAGTGCTAACACAGGCCACAGACATCAATATGGTCTCCTTCAGGAGTACAGACCATGGACATCCACATACAGACCTCAATGTGGTCTCCAGCAGCAGCACAGATCACAGGCATCAACACGATCTTTGGTAATAACACAGACCACGGACATCAATGGAAACACAGACCATGGACATTTACACGGCCAGCATGAACCACAGACACCATCAGTGCCTTTGGTGGCAGTACAGGCTACAGACATCAACATAGCCTCTGGTGGAAACATGCCCATGAACATCAAAATGGATCCAGGTGGCAGCACAGACCATGGAAATCCACATGGCCTTCAGTGGTTAACATGAACCACTGACATTCACATAGCCTCTGAGAGTAGGACCATGGACCTCAACATGGTCTCCTATAGGGGCATAGACCACAAACATCAACACAGCTTTCAGTGGTAACATGGACCATAGATAACCATATGGCCAGGACAGATCACAGATAACCATCATGGCCCTCGGTGGCAGTACAGCCTAACAAAATCAACATAGCCTCTGGTAGCAACTCAGCCCACAGATATCAACATTTTCTTTGATGTCTTCAATATTGTCCTTCAGACTTGATATTCTCTTCAACCTTTTAAGAAGTTATTTTACAATTATATTACCACCCCCCATTCTCTTCCACTTTATCCAATTTCTTCTGAGTACTTTATTTACTTCCCTAGTTTTTCATTTTGAATTTTATTCCAGTTAGGTATTTCCTCAAAGATTCTTTCTCTATTAAATTCTATTTTAATATCTCAAATTGTTTTTACTATTTCGATCGACTGTGTGTCCCTATGGTCTTCATTCAGGAATTTAGTCATATCCTCCAAGTTACTTGAACATAATTTATCATTGCTATTCTGAAGTTCTTGTCTTGTGCATCAGCTAAGTTGTTTTCCTTGGAGAACTGGACATACTGTCTTGGTTATTCATGTTCTTAGTGGGTGTTTTGTTTTGTTTTGTTTGTTTGTATTTTGGGGATGGTGTGGTATGTTAAAACCTAACCTGGATTGAGGCTGTTTTAAGTGTTGTTGGTATGGCTATCTGGTCTTCTTTTTGTTAGGAAGGTATTTGGATCTTAGTTTAATGTTATTCCAACTTGTCATGTTGTGGATTAACTGGATGGTTTGTTTTCAGTATTTAGGATACTTTAAGGTTCCAGATTCAAACCCTCTAAGTTCCCAGGTACACACAATGAGTAGGATGGCAGAGGTCTGACTCTAGATGTCTCTAAGATTACAGGTCAAGTACTGAACAGTCCCAGGTACAGTTGCTGTCTGATGGTACCATCTGGGCTTCATGTTCAAACTTCTTGAGGTCCCAAGTTAGCATGCTAGGTAGGTGAGGTGGTTGACAGACTGGTAGATAAGGGATGAGACTTCAAATTTAATATTCTGTATTTTTTTCTTTCAAATCTCTAGCAAACTACCTATGAAAACCAAAATTATAATTCTTTACAGGCATTTTTTTTATTGTGTTGACTATGGCTTCTAGTTAGTGCTAAACAGAACTGGCAATGAAGAACATCCTTTGAATGTAACAGTACAAACAAAAATCTTTCAACATTTTGAATTCACACGTAATGTTCAGTGTGAGTTTCTGGTAGTTAACCTATATTTAATACCACAAATATTTCCTTTTGCTGCATCTCTTTTTATTTTTTCCAGAATAAGAGAAGTTGGTAGCTGGAGACATAAGAAAAGAGACAGGGAACAGGGAGACAATCTCATGGACCAGATATTTTGATGAGAGAAAAACAAAAGTATTTATAGTATAGTACACAATCCATGTGAAAGAATTCTATGTGCACCATTTATGTCTATTTTATAATTTGGAACATAAATTCCTATTCAGTAAAAATTTGACTATATACCTCATATTCAAATTTTTTAAAAGAAAAGAATTTAATTTGGGAACTGGAGGTGTGGTTCAATGGTAAAGTATTTGCCTAGCCTGCACAGGGTCCTATGTGTTCAATCCTCAGCACCATAACCTAGTACAGTTTATCTAACAACTATACACAAACCTAAATATCTCATTTACCCTTTCCACTAGCAGTAGGAAATTCTCTGTCTTTAAAGGACTCATTTGATTATATCAGGATCACCTAGAAAAAATGCTTCTTAAATATCAACCTTGCCTTCTAACATAACCATCTTAGAATTTTGCCCATCATGATATACATTTAAGATAAGGTTCATTATTAATGAAAGTCATGCATAAATTATTAGATTCCTATCTTTATTCTTTTATCTTTTTTCAAATTTTAGAATTGCATTGCTATTACCTCGAAATATTCTAAAAGCACTTTAATTAAAGCTTAGATTTCTGTTCATTTATACACACATTTTACTTCCACCTTTAATCTACGGTTCATTGCAGAGATCTCTGTAAAAGCTATTTGTGCATTTTGTAACCTTACCTTAGTGAACATTATTAACAAGAGGTAAAGAAGTAAAAATACACTTTCATAAGGCAAGCAAGGTCTATTATCTTTCGAGTACAAAAATGAATGTACCATCAATAATCTTAACCATTGTAGACTCCATCTCTTTCATTCAGAATATCTCAAGTAACATAACTAAAATGTGGCTTCACAAAGAACTAGTATTTACTTCATTAAATTAGTATACTACAGTTATGCTTAACAGCAAATATAAAACATTTTTTCCTTCATTATTTAAGCTAAGTAGTCTAAAATACAGACTTCTTGTCTAAAGTACAGTCTGTGCCCCCCTTAGAATGAAAAAAAGCTGTTCAGAATGTGATTCTTCTCCTAGAAAGAAAAGGGTAGGTAATCTACAAAAAAAAATAATAAAAACAAAAACAAACAAAAAAACATTTTTCTTAAATACACTAGAAGTTGAAGTTAGATGCTTTCTCAGCCTCATTCTTTGTCATTCTACTTATAACAGTCAGGAAATGGAAACAACCTAAATGTTCTTCAATTCATGAATGAATAATGAAAATGTTTTTGGTGGTGTTTGGGGACTGAGCCCAGGACCTCATGTATTCTTTAAACATATGCTCAAGCTCCATCACCGAACTATATTATTTCCAAACAAAAAAATTGCTCTCATCATGTTCACAAATACTAAAAATTCCATGATCCTCAAAATGAAAGTTATTTAGCTTTTTATGAGGACATAAATGGTTAGAAAACAACAACAACAAAAAAGCACCAATAAAGTGCAAACAGAAAAGCTTCTTTCAAGTAAAAAGGATTCTGGAGAGTAAAAGTAGTATGATCATATAGATAGGACATTTCATAGAACAGCACAGATAGGGCATCAGTCCTGTAGCATCCTGTCCCATCCCCCTCCCACCTCCCTACCCCCATCCCTGCCACAAGTGCCACCTGCACTGATTAAAGGAGGAGTGATTGCTCTCCCAGTTGAACTGCCCCAGTCTCCAGGTCCTAGGCCCCAGGGCACATCTTGTGCCCCTCCCCTCCCATCTCAGCCCTAGCAGCTAGTCAACAGGTGAAGAGTCCTGTGGACATGCCTCTCCTATAGGTACAAGCACCTCCTCCACCAATTGGAAGAAAAACCTCCCCATGAACAACCCTCTCCAGCAACATCAGCAGACCCTAAAAGTGCAAACACCACTCATAACAGGCACAGGCAAAACTTAAACCAGTCAGAAAATCATCCCGATAGGCACAAGTAATGCCCCCGTACCAGCCAGAACTGGATAATACAATGGATCTAGGTACCCAAACCTCAACAAACTCTACTCAACCTGACAAAGAGCCAATCACTAGAACAGAACACCTGGCCATTCAGGTCAAAAGTCTATAGAGGAAAACAGACAATAAAGGAACAACAGACCCATTCAACAAAGCCATCACAAGAATCAACACCAGTATCTATAATTACTCCAAACCCAGAACCTAGTGGTTCCACAACAGCAAGACCTGAACATCCCAACACAGATGAAACAGAAGAAAACAACCTTAAAAATAACTTTATGAAAATAGTAGAGGAACTTAAAGAGAAAATGAAAAATCCCTTAAAGAAATCAAGGAACAGACAAAAAGTAGGAAGAAATCAAAAAATCCCTCAGAGCCAAGAAAGCAAAGAATAGACAATCAAACTGGTGAAAGAACAGTTCAAGACTTGAAAGTTGAAATAGAAACAATAAAGAAAATACAAACTGAGGTAATTCTGGAAATGCAAAATCCGGGGTAAACAAACAGGAACTAAAGATACAAGCATAACCAACAGAATGCAAGCGATGGAAGAGAGAATCTCAGATGTTGAAGATAGGATAGAGGAAATAGATTCATCAGTCAAAACAAAGCAAAACAAAATCTTAACACAAAACATCCAGGAAATCTGGGACACCATAAAAAGACAAAACCTACTCATAATAGGGATAGAAGGAGACAAATACCAGCTCAAAGGCACAGAAAATATATTCAACAAAATCATAGAAAACACTGTCAACCTAAAGAGGGACAAGCCTATGAAGGTAGAAGACTCTTAAAGAATACCAAATAGACTGGACAAAAAAAGATCCCCTCGCCATATAATAATCAAAACATACAGAATAAAGAAAGACTATTAAGAGCTGCAAAGGAAAAAGGCCAAATAACATATAAAGGCAGAGCTATCAGAATAACAACCAACTTCTCAATGGAGACTCTGAAAGCCAGAGATCCTGGACAGACGTTTTGTAGAAACTAAGAGACACAGATGCCAGCCCAGATTACTGCATGCAGCAAAGCTTTCAATAAGCATAGATGGAGAAAACAAGATACTCCATAACAAAACCAGATGTAAACAATACCTATCCACAAATCCAACCTTACAGAAAGTACTAGAAGGAAAAACCTCCAATCTAAGGAATTTAGCTATACTCGCGAAATCACAAGCAATAAATAACCTCACACCAGCAAACCCCAAGAAGGAAAACACACAAACACTATCACCACCAACAACACCAAAGAATAAAAAGAAATAACAATTACTGGTCATTAATATCCCTTAATATCAATGTACTCAATTTACCTATAAAAAGACACAGGCTAACAGAATGGATACGAAAACAGGAGCCATCCTTCTGCTACATACAAGAAACAAATGTCAACCTCAAAAATAGACATCGTCTCAGAGTAAAGTGTTTGGAAAAGATTTTTCAATAAAATGGAACTAAGAAACAAGCTTGTGTAACTATCCTAATATCTAACAAAATAGACTTCAAAATAAAATTAATCAAAAGAGAAGGAGAAGGAAATTTCATATTCATCACAAGAAAAAAAAAACCCAATTGTGAACATGTATACCCCAAATACAAGGACACCAACATATGTAAAAGAAACATTACTAAAGCTTAAAGCACATATCAAACTCCACACACTAACAGTGGGAGACTTCACTACCCCACTCTTCACCAATTGACAAATCTGCCCAGACAGAAAATTCACAGAGAAATAAAGTAACTACATGATCCTAGAGAAGCTAAATAAGAAGGTGAACCCAAAGAAAAACATATGTTTATACTCCTGGATATTGGAAGTAGACAAGATCGCCGGGCAAAAGTTGGGAGCACGGGGATGGGGGTGGGTTGGAGGTAAGGGGAGAGAAGGGAGAAGGGGAAGATTGGGGAGAGCTGGGGGAATGGGATGGCTGAGATGGAGGAAGGGTGGATATGGGAGCAGGGAAGAAGATATCTTAACTAAGGGAGCTATTTTAGTGTCAGTGAGAGACTCGGCTCTAGAGGGGTTCCCAGGTGTCCAAGGGGATTTCCCCAGCTAGGTTCTTGGGCAGCAGAGGAGAGGGTGCCTGAACTGACCCTATCCCATAGCCACACTGATGAATATCTTGCATATCACCATAGAACCTTCATCTGGCGATGGATGGAGATAGAGAAAGAGACCCACATTGGAGCACTGGACTGAGCTCCCAAGGCCCAGATGAAGAATAGAAAGAAGGAGAAGATAAGCAAGGAAGTCAGGACCACGAGGGGTGCGTCCACCCATGGAGACAGTGGGACTGATCTAATGGGAACTCAAGGCCAGCTGGACTGGGTCTGAATGAGCACGTGATCAAACCGGACTCTGAATGTGGCTGACAATGAAGGCGGACTGAGAAGCCAATGATAATGACACTGGATTTTGATTCTATTGCATGGTACTGGGTTTTTGGGAGCCTAGTCTGTTTGGATGCACACCTTTATAGATGGAGGGGGGAGGGCCTTGGAATTCCCACAGGGCAGGGCACTCTGACTTCTCTTAGTACTCTAGAGGGAGGAGGAGGGGAAGTGGGGGGAGGGAGAGGGAAATGGGAGGATGAGAGGAGGTAGAAATTTTTAATAAATAAATAAAAGAAAAGAAATAAGGAAACTAACAAAATATTATGACTCAAATGGACTTAACAGACATTTATAGAACATTCCACCCAAACACATAAGAATATACCTTCTTCTTAACACCTCATAGAACCGTCTCTAAAATTGACTACATACTTGCTAACAAAGCAAACATATACAGATACAAAAAACAAACAAGCAAACAAACAAACAAACTGGAATAACCTCTGTATCTTATCAGATCACCAGATTTAAAGTTAGGATTCAACAACACAAATTACAGAAAGCCTACAATCTTATGGAAATTGAACAATGCTCAACTGAATCACCACTGCATCAAAGAAGAAATAAGAAAGAAACTAAAGATTTCCTAGAATTTGATGAAAATGAATACACAACATCCCCAAACTTATGGGACACTAAGAAAGCAGTGCTAAGAGGAAGGTTCACAGCACTAAATGCCTATATAAAGAATTTGAAGAAATTCCACACTAGTGACTTAACAGCACACTAAAAAGCTCTAGGACAAAAAGAAGTAAACTCACCCAGGAGGAATAAACATAAAGAAATACTCAAACTGAGGCCTGAAATCAACAAAATAGAAACAAAGAGAACAATAAAAAGAATCAATGAAACAAAGAGTTGGGTCTTCAAGAAAATCAAGAAGATAGAGAAGTCACTATCCAAACAAACCAAAATGCAGAGAGAGGATAGTCAAATTAACAAAATCAGAAATGAAAGGGGAAACATAACAACAGACTCTGAGGAAAGTCAGAGAATCATTAGGTCATGTTTCAAAAACCTGTACTCCACAAAATTAGAAAATCTAAAAGAACTGAACAATTTTCTGGACAGGCAGCATAGGTACCACATACCTAAATTAAATCAAGACCAGATAACCAATTTAAATAGACCTTAAAGTCTCCCAAACAGCCAGAGGGTGGTGGTACAGGCCTTTAATCCCAGCACTGGAGAAAGCAGAGGTAGGCGGATCTCTGTGAGTTAGAGGTCAGCTTGCTCTACAAGAGCTAGCTAGTTCCAGGACAGGCTCTAAAGCTACAGAGAAACCCTGTCTCAAACCGCCCACCCCCCAAAAGAAGTCTCCCAACCAACCAACAACAAAAAGTCCAGGTGGTTTCAGTGCAGAATTCTACCCAGAATTGAAAAGAAGAGCTAATGCCAATACTCCTAAAATTGTTTCACACAAGCAACATTGCCAAACTCCTAGTATGAGGTTACAGTTACCCTGAAACCCAAATTACACAAAGATGCAATAAATAAAAAGAATTACATATGAATCTTCCTCATAAACATTGATGTGAAAATATTCAATAAAATACTAGCAAACCGAATCCAAGAACACATCAGAAAAGTCATCCACCATAATCAAGTAGGCTTCATCCCAGAGATTCTGGGACGGTTCAACATATGAAATTTAACAAATATAAACAAACTGAAAGAGAAAACAACACATGATCATCTCAGTAGATGCTGAAAAAGCCTTGGACAAATTCCAACACCCCTTCATGATAAAGGTTCTGAAAAGTACAGGGATACAAGAAACATATCTAAACATAATAAAGGTAATATACAGCAAGCCAACTGCCAACATCAAACTAAATGGCCAGAAATGCCAAGCAATTCTACTAAAATTAAGAACATGACAAGCTGTCCACTCTCTCCATATCTATTGCTAGAGCAAGACAAGAAAAGGAATTCAAGGTGATACAAATTGGAAAGGAAGAAGTCAAACTTTTGCTATTTGCAGATGATATGATAGGATAGTGACCACAATATTCTATCAGAGAACTCTTACAGCTTATAAACATCTGAGTAATGTTAGTAACCTTTCTATATAAAAAAGGATAAACAGGTAGGGAAAGAAATCAGAGAAACATCACCTTTTACAATAGCCACAAATAACATGAAATATCTTGGGGTAACCCAAACCAAACAAGTAAAAAACTTGTATGACAAGAACTTTAAGTCTTTAAAAAAAAAGAAATTGAAGATATCAGAAAATGGAAAGATCTCCCATGTTCTTGGATAGGAGGGATTAGGAGTAAAATTGGCAATCTTATCAAAAGCAATCTATAGATTCAATGCAATCCCCATCAAAATTCCAACACAATTCTTCACAGACCTTGAAAGAACAATACTCAACTTCATGCAGAAAAACAAACAAACAAACAAAACAGGATAGCTAAACAATCCTGTACAATAAAGGGATTTCCAGAGACATCATCATCCTGACTTCAAGTCCTACTATAGAGTTATGGTAATAAAACCAGCTTGGTATTGGCATAAAAACAGACAAGTGGAACAATGTAAATGAACTGAAGATCCTGACATTAATCCAAATACCTATGAACACCTGATTTTTGACAAAGAAGCCAAAATTGTACAATGGAAAAAGGAAAGCATCTTCAGCAAATGGTAATGGCATAACTGGATGTCTACATGTAGAAGAACGTAAATAGATCCATATCCATTGTCACATACAAAACTCAAGTCTAAGTGGATCAAAGACCACAACATAAATCCAATTACCCTGACCCTGACAGAAGAGAAGTGGAACGTAGCCTTGAACTCATAAGCACAGGAGACCACTTCTGAAATATAATACCAGTAGCACAGACATTGAAAGCAAGAATTAATAAATGGGGTTTCCTGGAACTAAGAAGCCTTTGTAAGGCAAAGGACATGATCAATAAGACAAAACAGCAAGCTTACAGAATGGGAAAAGATCTTCACCAATCCCACATCTGACAAAGGGCTGATCTCCAAATTATATAAAGAACTCAAGAAAATAGACGTCAAAATACCAAATAATTTAATTTAAGAATATTTGGGATACAAATCTAAACAAAGAAATCTCAAGCAAAGAATCTCAAATGGCCAAAAGACATTTAAGGAACTGTTCAACATATTTAGTCATCAGGGAAATGCAAATCTAGAATACTTTATCTCAGCACTAGTCAACTATCAACCATAGGCAGATGCTGTTATTCGGTCTCAAGACCATCCTCAAATACACCCACATTCCTTTTGGGGTCGGGGAGGCTTGATAGGCCTTTACTTCTCCATCCCTTCTTTTGACTACCTAAAATTTTGTTCTTTCATTCCTCAATAATACTTAATTAACATGTCTACTGTACCTATTGTTACACCATTTAAGTAGTTCAAGTCAAATCAATGAAGTCTTTCTACCTCACCCCAAGTTCAGCTAACTTCAACTTAAGTTAATAAAAAATAAAAATAAAATAAACAAAGAACAAATAAAACAAACCTGGGATAATCAAATATTTCAACATAAAGCCTCAAACACTAAAACTGAGAGGAGAAAACAGGTAAAATACTTTAAAAAAGTATGGGAAGGATTTTCTGAAAAAGACTCAGTGCCACATGAAACAATCCCAAGTACAAACAGGTAGAATTATAAAAGATTTAAAAAGCTTCTGTAGAACAAAGGAAGAAAGCACTAAAGTAAGGGCATAGCTTATAGAATGGGAGGGGTGTCTCTGCCAGTTATCCACTGATGTCTAAAATATATGAAACACACACATACGTACACCATTCAAATCCATAAATGGCTAATGTACTGAATATGCAATTCTCAAAATAAAGAAATATAAACCACCAATATCTGAAAAAGTGTTAACACCTACAGTCATGGAAGAAATATAAATTAATACTGCCTTAAGATTCCATCCCACTACAGTCAGAATAGTCCTCATTAAAACAAAAAGCAACAAATATTGGAGAGGATGCAGTGAAAGAGGAGCTCTATACACTACTGGTTTTAAGGTAAACTGGTATAGTCACTATGGAAGTCAGTGTGAATTCTTTAAAAAAAAAAATCAAAACAAAAACTGAAAGTACCACTACCACAGGATCAGATATACCACTCTGGGGAATATACTCAAAAGATTCTAAGTCAACAGAGATGTATGTGTATCCATTCTTAATGCTACACAATTCACAATAGATAAGAAATGTAATCATCCTATTGTACATTACCAAAGAGTAGCTAAGTGCACACATACACAATGGAATTTTGCATAGCCAAAAGGAAACTGAAATCATGACATTTGAAGGAAAATGACTAGAACTGGAGATCATTATATTAAGCCAAATAAGCCAGACTCAAAAAAAATAGTGCATGTTTATTGCCTTATGTAGACTGCAGATTTAAATTTATATACACACATATGTGTGTATAAATATATATGTGGGGATATGAAAGTAGAAATGGGACCATGAAAAAGGAGGAAGAAATTGTAAACCTGAAAAAAAGGGAGAGAAGACAAAAAGGAGAAAGCAATAGAAGACATGTGACATGAGAGCATGAAGAAAACATAAGAGCAAGAAGAGGAAACAAAGACAGGATTTGGGGATAAGAAAGGAAAGTAAAGAATAGGAAAATCAACTGACTCTCTGGAAAAAAAAGATATTTAAGGAACTGACAAAATAAAAACCATACTTTTGTGTTGGTTTGAATAAAATGGCCCCCATAAGGCTCATAGATTTGAATGCTTGGTCACCAAGGAGTTGTACTATTTGAAATGCTTAGGAAGCATGGCCTCCTTTGAGGAAGTGTCATCACAGGAGGTGGCTCTGAGATTTTCAAAGCCCAAGCCAGGCCCAGTGGCTCTCTTCTGCTGTCTATAGATCCAGATCTCAGCTCCTTCTCCAGTACCATGTCTGCCTGCATGCTGCCATGCTTCATGCCATGGTGATAATGAACTAAACCTCTGAAACTTTAAAAACACCTCACTAAATGTTTCCTTTTATAAGTATTGTCGTGGTCATGATTTCTCTTTACAGGAATAGAACACTGACTAAGACACTTTCCTAATATTAATACTTTAAGTCAGAAATACTTGGGAAAGCTTTTAGTTTCTATATACCATGAAGATGTTTTCTAGTACTCAGCATCCAAATTTACCCCCATGAAAACCTTACACTGCTTGATGTGTGTTGGGGCTGTTGACCCCCCAGACCCTGAATTTCCTGTAAACAACCTGTTGTGCTTGCAGCAGCTCTGAGCAAAACAACTTGTTTTTCTGTGTTTGTAGTTACTCTGAGCATGAGACCCTCAGGAGTTCCTGATGGCAGGGGAGTGGTTTCTGGTGGGTTTGGCTGGGGGTGTGGCTATGAGTTAAGGATTCTATATAAGCTGCCCTGGAACACAATAAAGGGGCATTCTTGGGGAATTCAAGGATGACCCATGTCTCTATGTGTATTTTAATCTCTGGGCCCTTGTGGGGCTCGCAAACGATGGAATGATCCGTAGTGCAGGCAGTATGCTACAGGCGTAGTACCGTAGTAGCATGGCACTATAGGACCGTAGTACCCGTGATAGCATGAAAGCTACAAGTAGAGGCCCCAAAGAGATCAGGAACTAGGGAGACACTGAGAGATCGCCCTTGGGAATGGTGAGGGTGAATTGAAGATGCGTATGTGTCTATATGTGTTTTTCATCCCCAGACTCTTGCCTGATAGCAATTCACCACTGAGATTGGGAACTAGAGGTTCTCTGAAGGATGCCCTAAGAAGGCTGGCAAGCAGGAAATAAAAGTAATAAAGAGGAGGCAAGAAGGTGTATTGGTGGCCACGAAAAGATGGAATGTGAACAGCTGAGTGTTACTGTGTTTTGTTTTGGTTTTGTTAATTATTGTGTTTTCTTTTTTGACTGAAGATGAGAGCAGATCCCCTGAATGTCGCCATGAAGGGCCCCCAAAAGATACTTCGCCCAATAAGCAGCAGGAAGTAGTCTGGAGAGAGAATGACGCCCAAATTCCCTACTGAAGGCTATAGGCACTGGAGCGGCAGAGGAAGGTGACGGCAGCTCAGTTTGGAGTCCCACTCTGCTCCCTGGACCTGGAGTAAGCATGGTTCAGGCCAGAAGGCGACTGGAGCAGAGGGAGGCAGCAGACTACTGTGAGTGCTTGCAGAGAGGCCCAGAAGATGGTGGTGGTGCCAGGGAGCCACGGTGGTTCTCTGCTCTTGAGTTTGCGGCAAGTGGTGGGCTTTCTCCCAGCTGTGGCAGGAGGCGCATCTCCCCGGACCAGTCAGTGCCTGGCCTGGTGGGCCACCCTGGCCAGAGAGACGTTGGGAATCACTGTGGCCTGTAGTGGCTGCTACTGTCACCACTGTGGCCCCTGCGGCAGATATTTGTGCCACACCTGTGCCAGTCCAAAATCCTGATCTAATTATCTAGAAAAGGGGATATGTTGGGGACTGCAGACCAGAAGACTCTGAATTTCCTGTAAACAATTTGTTTTCCTCTGCTCTGAGCAGACATAATTTCTATATTCTCTACTGTTTTTCACAATGGCAATGATTCAAGTGTGGTGTAGGAGGGTCTTTTTTCTATGTGTTGCTATCATTGGTTGAATAAAGAAAACTGCCTTGGCCTTTTGATAGGGCAGCCCTCAGGTGGGTGGAGTAGACAGAACAGAATGCTGGAAAAAGGGAAGTGTGGCAGACACCATGCTTCTGCTGCCCAAGACTTAGACTCATGCCAGTAAGCCACAGTTAAGTTGCAATACACTCATTTAATGGAAATGGATTAATCAAGATGTGAGACTTAGCCAATAAGAGGCTAGAGCTAATGGCCAAACAGTAATTTAATTAATACAATTTCCATGTGGTTATTTTGGGTGTAAGCTAGCCGGACAGGACAGAACAAGGGGCCTGCTCCTCCTTACTACAACAGTGTTTAAGTGAATACAGTTTCTGTGTAATTATTTCAGGGGTTAAGCTATCTGGGTGGCAGGACGCAGCCCACCACTCTCCATACAACACAAGTGGACCATTATCACTTTACTTCAAAGAAATGAAAAAATAGTTTTTCCCTGTAAAGTTATTATTTACTAATACAAAAATTCTAAGTTGCTAGATTCAACTCTCTGTTTCAAATAGTTTTAAAAACATGCTGTTATTCTAGTTTGTATAGTCAATCTATTGACTTTATAAGCAAAATTATTACACAGGCATCTTTTCTTCAGGTCACAATTAACTAATTAAGTGATTCTTCAGTTAGTAATGAGGAAAGAAATTAATTTAAGTACTCCTTTACTTCCACAGTGGTAAATCATACACCATGCTCAAAATACATAAAAAACTGTATGCTCATACAAAACTTTCATCTCTATTAGATTTTACTATTAATCAGTGACTTCTGGATTTAAATATAAGACTTTTTTAAAAAATCCAAAAATACAGAACAGAAAAGACAGTATAGCTGGGATGAAGGGTGTATTGATTACTATTATTTTGTTGTGATAAAATCCTATTATGATTATTTTTGAAGAGACCATTCAAATAACAAGTAGCACAGACTACAGTGAAAAAGAAGTGGGCATGAAATCAGGCAGTCATGGGGATAGTATTTCAAGGGAAGAGCAGTAGAACATAGTGGTATAAAGAGAGAGAGGGAAATAATGGAATGGGGAGATAAATAGGGAGTGGGATGAGAGGGCAAGACAGAGGAAGGACTATTGGGAAGACTAACACTAAAGGTATCTCAAAAAAGTCATATGGAAACCTACTGTAGAAGAGTGAACACATGTGTACGCATAAACACATACACACTCACATGCAAACAGTTTAACTTACCCTAAACCCCAAAAATGGGACAACAATGCTCATACTAGACACCACAATTAAAAAGCCCAGTGCCAAGAATGGGTTACTTCTTTTGGAGTTGTTGCTAAGTAAAGTCCTATAGACCCCCAAACATTATAGGCTATTGCCAGTGCTACTGGTTGCTTTCCGGAACTTGATGGTAAGACTCTATTGCTGAAGACACTACACATTTCATGCTTAAAATACAGAGAAATCAAGATGGCACTCACCTGAAAAATTCAGCCCTACTGCTGGAAGGTGCTATGTCTACTCCAAAAGTAGAAAAGTAATCACCAATCTTACATAGCTACAAATCCTTTGAGTTACAACAATGACCACCCTGGCAAGATATATGCCTGTTGATACAGTAATGTCACAAACATCATTAGTATAACCAACCACTTTCTGACTGGTCTTAAGTTCCATTCTACCAGTTGAAAACTACACCTGAACAATCAGTAATAAGAAACTGTTGCTTCATGTCATAGATTAGACTGAAGGGAGGGAAGAATCAACTATACTTATCACAACATCTTTTCTGTAAGTTTTGAAACAAGAGGCAATGGTAGTGTAATAATGAGCATTTACAACAAATGACCACACTTTTGATGACAAAGCAAGCCTTCATACCTATATAAATATGCTTTATAGCTCTTATAACACCTGTGTTGGGTTTAGCACCTTGTAGTTTGTCTTTTTTTGGGGGGTAGGGTTGCAGTTTCAGACACACACACACACCCCAAATATGAAATAAGCAACGCAGTTACTACACAACATGAGTGTTTATGAAGGAGGAACAAACAGTATTAATGTAAACAGAAGAGTACAAATTAACAAACCTGGAGAGATTAAGAGGAATCCCAGTATAATGAAAGGCTTATTTTTAACAATATATACTGGAAGCCAAATATCCCTGAAAAGAGAGATAATAAACATAGTACTTTAGGAAAGTAGTAGAAATATTTGCATATTATAAAATTATGGAGAACTCAAAATGAATACTTATCTACATATAAGTGTTAAGAATAATCATACAGAGATCCACCTGCCTCTGCCTCCTGAGTGCTGGGATTAAAGGTGGATCTCTGTGAACCTGGGCCAGTTTGGTTTACAAAGAAAGTTCCAAGACAGTCAGAGCTGTTACAGAGAAATCTGTTTCAAAAAACAAACCAACACAAAAAAAACAAAGGAAGGAAGGAAGAATAAATTACACAACACTGAGATAACACAAAAGAATATAAATTATATACTTCAATGTAAACAAAGTGTCCCAAACTAGGGAAAATTAATCCATTGTGTTACAAAATCAACATGCTGTGTGCATTCAGAGAGGGGAATAAAAAGCTGTGAATGAGAAGGGCTATGAGAGCTGCTGTGGAATATTCTTTTACACTCTGTAAATAATGGTCACTATGATTGGTTTAATAAACAACCTGACTGGCCAATAGCTGAACAGAATAAAAGTTAGGCAAGAGACCCAGACTAGGAGAATGCTGGGAGGAAGAAGGGCAGAGTCTAAAGTTGCCAGCCAGATGCAGAGGGAAGAAGAGACGAATGTATCATGCTAATAAAGATACTGTTATATAGCAGAGCATAAATAAGGAACATGGGTTAACTTAAAAATGAGTTAGCTAGTATAGTAACAAGCCTGAGCTACTGGCCAAGCATTTATAAGTAATTTTAAGTCAGTTATTTGGGAGCAGGTGGCTGGAACAAAAAAAAACCCACCTACAAATGGCACTCACCACCTGGCGTAGATTCACTTAAGAACTAAAAAAGCTTTAAAAAGGTTATAAACACACAAAAATGGAGCCAAATACAAATACAGCTTCCTAGTCTCATGCCAGTTGCAGTATGCATTTCCCAAAAGATACTTGCAAGATAGAGCCAATGCCCACCCACCGAGAGCTAAGCAAGTATGACAGGTTCCTGCAGTTTCTCACAGGGGCCTCAGTATAGAGAGGCTTCTCCCAGATGCAGCCTGCAGAATTAAGCTCCACCAACATGCTGCATAGTGAGTATGGGGTTTTTGCTCTTGCAGACCGAAAAGGTTAAGGCAGATTCAGATTAAAAAACACAACAACAACAACAAAAACCTCTAAATAGGTTACAGCATGTTAAAAAATATAATAGGCTGGGAAGAAAAAAGAAAATGGGTAGAGAAAATCCTTAAAAGGGAACAAAGTAATAAAAATATGATGAGTCACATAAGATGAGAAATAGAGAATCTAGATCATGTATGTTATTGTATTGTCTTTGAATTTTTTGGTTGCTAAGACACTGGATTATGTAAACTTCTAGGTTCAACCTATTTATTTTAAAGATATTTTGACTTCAAAATTTAGGTCAAAAGATGTGTTACTTTGGGAAAGAGGGTATGCTTTTACTTCCATAGGAAATGAGAAACTATGGGTTCATTCTGGGTTAAGAAAAATCAGGTTTGATCACTGAAGACCCCCTGGAAAAATATGACTATAAACATGAAGAAATGAACCTAAAAAAAACTAAAAGACACATAATGTATATTTTGCTTACTCAAACAGTAAAACAAACATCTTTGGCTATCTTGTATACAATCACAGTCTATACTTATAATAATGCAGATATGTATGCTACCTTTAAAAAATTATATATTTTCAGAGCAAGGGTACCAGATTTAATTGTATATTTTTTTCCTACCTGCCTGTTCCCAAATACCCAGGATCCACTTCCCAAATTCACAAATGCTTGTCCAATAGCTCAGGCTTGTTACTATCTAACTCTTACACTTAAATGAACCCATAATTCTTATCTATGTCTGGCCATGTGGCTTGGTACCTTTTCTCAGTACAGCATTCTCATCTTACTTCTTTGTGTTTGTTGATTCCTCTCTGAATCTGGCCTCTTCCTTCCCATCATCCTCAATTTGGTCATCTTGCCTATACTTCTTGCCTGACAACTAGTCAATCAGCATTTCATTAAAACAATTAGAGTGACAAATCTTTACAGAGTATAAGAGGATTATTCCACAGCATTTCCCCCTTTTTGTCTAATTAAAAAGAAACATTTTAACATGAACATAGTAAAATTGTGTACAATAAAACTATTATTAAGTAAGAATTACAGTAATAATATCCAATACATTTGTGTTTGGCAAAATTAAAGAAAATAATTATCTTATCTTGGTGAATCTAAAACTTTTATATCTAATTTATTTTCTATTATAACTAAAGAAAACTAATTACAACTATTTAGTCTTTAACTCCACCAAAGCACCCAGAATGGTGAAATGTCACCTAATGACAGGGATATGAGGCTTCCTGGACAGTCACCCACAGTTCCTCTGCAGTGTTGGGGCATCCAACTCTGGTCTACAGGCCTAGAATATCTGACAGACATTCCTGTGAAGGAGGGAATTTTGAAGGTCTTTCCTACCTTGTCTTGCAGTCACCTTTATTGTATCCTGCTAGTCTAGTTTGAACAGTAACTGTCAGCAACTGAGGCAAGAGCAGCTTCTTTTTCCACCCAGCTAGGTTTGCTAAAGAAAGCAAACTCCATATGGAGTTTCTTCAATGTCCATTATCCTCTTTGAATTGGTGCTGCTAGAAGCAGACATGTCTCACTGTTGAGAAAAGTCTAAGTTCTTAAAACACTTTAAATGCCATATTCTGTTGGTCTTTGAAGTATTTGAAGATTACTTATCTATCTGAAATATATCTTTGTATTACCTTGAAAACATATCAAACATGACTATAAGTTTAACTACTATAGATGACTACATTTCTAAATGAGCTACATAAACAAAATACCCTAAACAAGAGTAGAAATATACATACAGTACAAAAATAATTTTAAATTTGTATCAATAAACTGAAATCTATACAAATGTAAAATATCCTGAGATTAATCGCTGTTTTTTGAATAAAAGCAGATTGAATAATCTGTCCTTTTATCCTATCATTTCTATATGCTATATGTATCCCTTTTTCCTTTAGAAAGTTATCTTTGATAGTAACTCTTTTATTTAGCTTTTTTTTTTTTTTACTACAACCAACAACAATTTGTAGCCAACCCCTCGAACAAAGAAAAACATCCATAATCCATATTTTGGGAATGTGAGCATAGTTTTCCAGGCTACTTCTTATTAATTGGGGGTATTGGTAATCTTTGGGGAACCCTGAGAAAAATTAGGATTATAACTGTAGGAGCCAGCCATGATAAACTAAGTGGAAACAGACCACTCAAAGGAAGTTCTTTATTTCCAACCATTATCACCTGCTAGAGTAGAACTCAGCCAGGAGGCCTGAGTCTCAGTAGTTTACTCTGAAGCAATGTAAGAAGAACCACAAACTGAGATTACCTGAGCACCACCCAAGAACAGACCATCCAAAGGAAATGCCTAACATTCCAACTGCTGTAGATAGGATCACCTGCAAGCACAGTCACCAGGACACCCCTAGACAAATGCCAGTAAATTAGGGGTCCTGGACCTTAAAAACCCCTCACTCCCACCTTTACTACTATAAAAACTCAACTCTAACTGAGCTTGGGGCTCTCCATTTATTCCAATATGTTGGACATGTGGAGAGACCAAGTTTACAAATTTGCATAAAATAAAGGCTCTTTGCTTTTACATATGGGACTTGGTCTCCTTGTTGGTTTCAGGGGGACTTCGTGGATCTGGGCATAACAATGATAAAGTTCTGCTTGAGTATTCTGTGAGGCTGGATCATCAGAGAAAAACCGAAGAAACTCAGAGAAAACTGCGACAGCGGCATTCTGAGATGTTGGATCATCTGGGCCATTTGCTACTACTGGAGATCTTTCAGGGGGTCTTCGATCAAACCTGATTTTTCTCAACCTAGAATGAATCCACAGCCTCTCATTTGCCGTAGGCACAAGCATAAGCTGTTCCCCAAAGTAACATATCTTATGACTTGAATTTTGATGTCAAGATAATTTAAAAATACATAGGTTGGTTTAATATAGCAGTTTTTATAATCCAAGGTCTTCTAGATACCAAAAATGTTTTTATAGACAATGCAATAATACACATTATATCCAGACTCTCTGTGTATTTTCCATTTTTATGTGGTATATTTTTTACTACTCTTATTTCTTTTTAAGGACTTTACCATTTTTCTTTAAACAAACTGTAACCAGTTTAGAGGCTTTTTTGGTCTGAATCTGTCCTTACTGCATATCTGTAACCTTTTTGTCTGCATGAGCAAAAACAAAAAACAAAAAAACCAAAAACCAAAACCCTGCCGTGTAACTTAATTTATGGCAAGCTTCCAACTGGCTCCTCCCCCTTGGTTTCCTATGTCTAGTCTCAAGGTGGAGGCATATTTACTGCCAGCTCTTAAAGCCATGTTTATCAACCCAACTCTGAGAAGTTTCTAGGTCCATGCCATCATCGAGTAGCATGCCACCCACTGTTCATAAACATTTAAGTGGTTGGTAGCAAGGCCTCTTAAAACAGTTGCCGGTTTTTGCTGCTAGCACCAAGCCAGGATGTCATTTCTTAAAGGAATCACACCTCTGCTTGCCGCTAGCAAATAGAGCCTACCCTTGAAAAAGTAGCTACCAAGAAGCCAAGTTTGGCTCTGTCTTTGTGTGTTTAGAATCCTTTTTTAAGCTTTCTCAGGTTTTATGTAGAAATTTCAGCCATACATTGCAACACCATATGCAATCAGATGTTTCTCTCCCATTTGCCTGTTCCCAAATATCCAGCATATGCTTCCCAAATTACAGACAGAGGCTTATATTAATTGCAAATGCTTGACCAATAGCTCAGGCTTATTGCAAGTTAACTCTTACACTTAAATGAACTCATAATTCTTATTTATGTCTAGCCAAATGGCTTGGTACCTTTTCTGAGTATGGCATTCTCATCTTAATTCTCTGCCTTTGCTGGCAACTCTGACTCAGGCCTCCTTCTTCCCATCATTATCAATTTGGTTGCCTCGCTACTGGCAAATCAGCATTTTATTAAACCAATTAGAGTGACAAATCTTTACCGTGTATACAAGGATTATTCCACAGCAACCAAACACCAATAAAAACAGCCCAGGTAATCCAGCATCCAAAACAATTTCAAGGCTACTGACTGAAATTTAACAGAAAACTCTAGTCAAGACTTAACAATTAGGGGCTGGAGAGATGGCTCAGCGGTGAAGAGTATTGCCTGCTCTTCCAAAGGTCCTGTGTTCAATTCCCAGCAACCACATGGTGGCTCACAACCATCTGTAATAAGGTCTGGTGCTCTCTTCTGGCATGCAGGCATACAATATTGTATACATAATAAATAAATA
>NW_026067949.1:6346153-6350441 GCF_014885135.2 Alexandromys fortis
CACATTCTCAAAATATGGGTTATAGATATTTATTATCATTTAAGGGGTGGTTGGTTACAGCTTATTATTGGCAATGGTCAAAACCAAAGTTAAACAAAGATTAGATTCAAGGATCCCATTCTAAAAAGAAAAGGAGAATATAGAAATGATAGGATAAAAGGGTAGGTTATTGAATCTACTTTAACCCCCCCTCCCCAAACAGCTATTAATCTTAAATATTTTACATTGGTATAGATTTTGGTCTACTGATACAAATTTAAAGTTAATTTTGTTATAGTGTATGTATATTTTTACTCTTCCTGAAGGTATGTTTATGCAGCTCATTTAAAAATGTAATGTATAATTAAGAATACACGTCAATAGTCATCTATAAGAGTCAAACTTATAGTTGTGTTAGGTATGTTTTCAAGATCATACACAGATATATTTAGATAGATGGTCTTCAAACATTTCAAAGTTCTACAAAATATGACATTTAATATATTTAATAACCTAAGGCTTTTCATGATAGTGAGACAGGTCTGCTCCTAGCAGCACCAATCTACTTTAGAGAAGATGATGGGCATTCAAGAAACTCCACATGGAATCTTATTTTCTTTATGGCAAAACTAGCCAAGTGGGCAAAGAAACTGCCTTTTCCTCAACTGCTGACAATAGTTACTATCCAAACTGAACCACGACACAAAAAGGTGACTGCCAAACTTTGCCAAGACAAGGTATGTCAGTCCTTCAAAATTCTCTGATTCATAGGAAAGTCTGTCAAATATGCTATGCCTATAGGCCAGAGCTGGATGTCCCAACATTGCAGAGAAACTTTAGGTGACTGTCCAGGAGTCTGATATCCCTGTCATAACATTTCATCCTTTTTTGATAAAATGTTAAAAGACTTAGATGGAGTTAAAGACTAAACAGTTAAACTTACAGTTTTCTGTAGTTATGATAGAAAGTAAATTAGATACAAAACTTTAGACTCACAAGATAGATAATAGAATATTTTCTCTAATTTTGCCAAATACAAATAGACTAGATATTATAACTGTAGTTCTTACTTGATAACTGCTTTGTTGTATATAATTTTACTGTGTTAAAGTTAAAAATCTTCCTTTTTAATTAGATAAAAAGGGGAAAAGCTGTGGAATAGTCCTTCTGTATACTGTGTGACTATGTCACTATGATTGGTTTAATAAACAAGATGACTGGTTAATAGCTGAACATGATAAAATTAGACTGGAAAGTCAAACTGAGAATGATGGGATGAGGAAAGAGCAGAGTCAGAGGGAAGCCTGCCAGATGCCTAGAAAACAGGACATGTAGAAAATAAGTCACATAAGTCACATGGCAGCGGGTAGATAATATGCCTTAAAGTGTAAGAGTTACCTAGTAACATGCCTGAGCAATTAGCTGAGCATTTGTATGGAACCTTAAATCTCAAATCAGTTACTTGGGACTGACAGTTGGGACAGGAAAACTCAGTGTACAGAGGGCTTCTAGAGGTTCTATTAGATCTTGATCTGGTGGTAGTACTTAAGGGAATATGCTCACTTTCTTCACTGAGAAATACACTTATGATCTCATACTTTTCTTTATGTATTTATATCTGTAAAAGGTTTGCAAGAGTAACAATGAAACAGTTACTGAGAAAACAAAGTCTAGAGGCAGTATTTGAGAATCTGAGAAGTGTTTAATGTTGCTCAAAAATTATACTTTACTACTCAAGATGACTATAAGGATTAGAAGACCTAATACTGTAAAGCACATATTACACAACCTAAGTATTAATGGTGGTCAATAGTATCAGCTGCTATGGTCACTATATCACTATTACTGTACTATTAATTCAACTGTTTAAGGAGTTCAGTGTAGAACAACAAAAAAAAAAGAAGTAGAGCATTGCAAGGGAGGCAAGTTAAAGCAGGGCTTCCTAAGATATTTTATAAATTTAACCTTTATTTAAAGGTTAATGAGGAACCAGTGAAGCTCTTTACACAGATGGTTGTCCAGTGTCCAAATGGTCAGCCCTGAAAACATATATACAAGTAACATTATGTGGACTGAGGTTATTTTAAGGAATGTGCGTGCATGTGTGTCTATACATGCACATGCATACACACATATGTATATGTGTACATATATACATGCAATCAATAATTAGTAAAAAAAAAAAAAGCCATGAATTTGAATGACAGCAGGTAAGGACTCTGTAGGGTCACCAGTGCAGAAAACTAAAAAATAAACTCAATAGATTCTTGCACAAGCAACACTACAGAGAGGTTTGTTAGTACAATCCGAATTAATTTTGTTCAGCCTGCTAAATTGCTATGAATTGTCTCCTAGGGGTATAGAACTGTGCATACATCATTGCTTCTATTTCCCAGAAATAACTCTTGCCCTGTGAATGCTGTGTGTCATTGAATAACTAAATAAGATGAAGTCACTTTAGTTTCATTTACTACTTATGGACTGCAAGATTCTAGAAAAGTGTCAAGTTTTTGAAAGCTAATTTTACAGTCAATTTTCATTTTCCATGTATATGTGAGGGGGCAGGGGTGTGGTGAGTGTGAGTGTGTGTGTGTTGATGTCTGCATACAGTATAACTTTCAAGACTTTTCAGAGTGGGATTCTGTATTGTAAAACATTTAGTACTTAAATTATCTTTTTAAAATACAGTTTTATTAGGAAGGGAAAGGGAAAACACCTTTTCTGTTTGAAGTTTTAAAATTTGTTAACAAAGATTATAAAATGTGTATGTTTTCCAATGTTATATCAAACATAACAATATCCCTTGCATGGATGCTTCCTTTCCCCACCTGAGCATCAGTACAACACCAAGCTGTACTTCTAACAGATATCCTCCTGCTCTCCTGCTACTTACTGGGGTCCTAAGCTCGTACAGAGAAGGCTAACTCCTCCTCCAAGTCTAGTCCTCTTCTTACCTTGCTGAGAGGTTTGAACATCTCTTTCTGAGATCAAAAGATCCTCTGCTGTGTTGACCACTCTCTTCCAAAGGTACCATACTTCTACACAGGTTCTAATATCTTGCAACAGCATGTTTGCTAATACAGAAATCCATCAACTCAGGTGGCTAACTTCTTCATCCCCTTAGGCTCTTACAGGACATAGCCAAGCCAATATACCTCACCCAGTGTGGACACCTACTCTTGGTTGGTCTTGTGTGGTAGTTCTAGTTCTGAATATTCAGAAGAAAAAGAGAAAGTAGACACAGAATATCTGATGACATTTTTCTAAAAATAAAAATTAAAAAGGAATCACCAGCAACTAAATTATATTAGCACCTACAATCAAAGCTAAAGAAAACAGTAATTTATTTTTCAAAGTATAGTTATCTTCCAATATCCTTAGAGAACTGGTTTTAAGACCCAGACATTTTATTATTTAAGAAAAAAAACAAACTGGTACAATTTCCCCCAAATATTATGTTTGAATCCATAGATGGGAACACACAATTGGACGTGGATGGCCAAGTGAACCTGCTTCCACCACTGAGCTACTGGAGCTGAAGAGACAGCGCAGCAGTTAAAGCACACACTGCTTCCACAGGACCCAAATTCAGTTCCTAGCACCATCAGCAACTCCAGCTTTAGGGGATATTTATGGCTTCTATGGACACCTGCACTCATCAGGACATAACCAAAAGGCAAACCAAATTCACTTGCTTACAAAAATAAATCCTTATTAAACCCAGCCATGTTTATTCATTTTGGTATTGCATTTGCATTGCAACAGCAGAGACCAGATGGCCCTTGGGAATGAACTACCCAGACAGAACCTACCTGTAGCTTGCTCATACTACACTGCGCTTCTCTAGCATATCTATGACTGGATGGGGAGGAAGGCTGCTTCAACCTCCCCACCTGACTACTGTACTAACTTGGCAAAGCCTAATATTTATTAACCATTCTTTTATAGTTAAAAGATTCTTAATTCTTGTTGTTCCTCAATTCTATGAAACCTGGTTATTTTAGATTTCTCAAGTAATTGTTTCTTCTCTCTTTCCATTAGTTTATACCATATCTAACACCCAGCACCCTTAATCATAGTACAGTCTTTATAAACAAAATCTAATTACAAACCCACAGTACAAGGTGAGCATTTTAACTTCCAGTTCTTACATAGCACATAAAACAGAACTCCCCCAAAAAGTTCACATTCTTAAGGGGTAAAACTTCTGTTCTTTAATATTTTACTGTCTTCTCAAAATAAAAAAAAATTTACTAATACTAAGTACATCTTTATATCTGTTCCCTACTGGAAAAGAGTGTCTTAGAAG
>NW_026067949.1:6359614-6377422 GCF_014885135.2 Alexandromys fortis
TGTTAACAAAGATTATAAAATGTGTATGTTTTCCAATGTTATATCAAACATAACAATATCCCTTGCATGGATGCTTCCTTTCCCCACCTGAGCATCAGTACAACACCAAGCTGTACTTCTAACAGATATCCTCCTGCTCTCCTGCTACTTACTGGGGTCCTAAGCTCATACAGAGAAGGCTAACTCCTCCTCCAAGTCTAGTCCTCTTCTTACCTTGCTGAGAGGTTTGAACATCTCTTTCTGAGATCAAAAGATCCTCTGCTGTGTTGACCACTCTCTTCCAAAGGTACCATACTTCTACACAGGTTCTAATATCTTGCAACAGCATGTTTGCTAATACAGAAATCCATCAACTCAGGTGGCTAACTTCTTCATCCCCTTAGGCTCTTACAGGACATAGCCAAGCCAATATACCTCACCCAGTGTGGACACCTACTCTTGGTTGGTCTTGTGTGGTAGTTCTAGTTCTGAATATTCAGAAGAAAAAGAGAAAGTAGACACAGAATATCTGATGACATTTTTCTAAAAATAAAAATTAAAAAGGAATCACCAGCAACTAAATTATATTAGCACCTACAATCAAAGCTAAAGAAAACAGTAATTTATATTTCAAAGTATAGTTATCTTCCAATATCCTTAGAGAACTGGTTTTAAGACCCAGACATTTTATTATTTAAGAAAAAAAACAAACTGGTACAATTTCCCCCAAATATTATGTTTGAATCCATAGATGGGAACACACAATTGGACGTGGATGGCCAAGTGAACCTGCTTCCACCACTGAGCTACTGGAGCTGAAGAGACAGCGCAGCAGTTAAAGCACACACTGCTTCCACAGGACCCAAATTCAGTTCCTAGCACCATCAGCAACTCCAGCTTTAGGGGATATTTATGGCTTCTATGGACACCTGCACTCATCAGGACATAACCAAAAGGCAAACCAAATTCACTTGCTTACAAAAATAAATCCTTATTAAACCCAGCCATGTTTATTCATTTTGGTATTGCATTTGCATTGCAACAGCAGAGACCAGATGGCCCTTGGGAATGAACTACCCAGACAGAACCTACCTGTAGCTTGCTCATACTACACTGCGCTTCTCTAGCATATCTATGACTGGATGGGGAGGAAGGCTGCTTCAACCTCCCCACCTGACTACTGTACTAACTTGGCAAAGCCTAATATTTATTAACCATTCTTTTATAGTTAAAAGATTCTTAATTCTTGTTGTTCCTCAATTCTATGAAACCTGGTTATTTTAGATTTCTCAAGTAATTGTTTCTTCTCTCTTTCCATTAGTTTATACCATATCTAACACCCAGCACCCTTAATCATAGTACAGTCTTTATAAACAAAATCTAATTACAAACCCACAGTACAAGGTGAGCATTTTAACTTCCAGTTCTTACATAGCACATAAAACAGAACTCCCCAAAAAAGTTCACATTCTTAAGGGGTAAAACTTCTGTTCTTTAATATTTTACTGTCTTCTCAAAATAAAAAAAAATTTACTAATACTAAGTACATCTTTATATCTGTTCCCTACTGGAAAAGAGTGTCTTAGAAGTTGTTTTCCACGTATGACCAACTCTTGCTAGGGTAGAGAGCTTCCTTTTGTTCAGAATGCCTGACAGCTCAGTAGTACTTCCAATAAGTAAGTCTTTCAGTTTAAACAGCGGAAAGATAAGAAGTATAAAAGTTACTTTTTAATTTTTTAGAAATGCTTTACTTTTTGAGATTATAAAGTACATAATTTCCCCTTCCCTTTCCTCCCTCCAAATCTCAAGTACTTCCTACCCTGCTCTCTTTCTAATCGATGGCTTCTTTTTTACTTTGTTGTTGTTGCTGCTGCTGCTGTGTATGTGTGAGTTCCTAAATACATAACTACAACCTGCTCAGTCTCTATAATGTTACTTGTATGCATGCTTAGGGCTAACCATTTGGTACTGAATAAGCAACTGGTGTGTTCCTTCCTGGAAAGAAAGGGTTAAGGCCTTGGGAGCTTCCCTCATCCACATTAGCAATGACACTTTTTTTTTTTTTTTTTTTGATTTTTCGAGACAGGGTTTCTCCATAGCTTTTGGTTCCTGTCCTGGAACTAGCTCTTGTAGACCAGACTGGCCTTGAACTCACAGAGATCCGCCTGCCTCTGCCTCCCGAGTGCTGGGATTAAAGGCATGCGCCACCACCGCCCGGCTAATGACACCTATTTTTAATCACAGTTTTAAGTCAAAAGCTTCAATACACTTTTTCTTAAGCCAAAAAGGGTAAACATATGAGCAATGACATTACCTCAGTTTCATAAATTTTCCTACAAAAAATGAATTTTGCCTAAGATTATACTGAGAAATACTAAAAAGGATTTCTATATAGCTCTTTCTATTTATTAAGACTTAGTTCCTTGTCTGTCAATAGTTTAGTAAAATGAAGACTAATGGACAAAGTTATTCCAATATCCACATCTTGCACACAACCATTAGAGGAGAAAAGGTCAATCTGACTTAATGGAGAAATGTCTCAAGGTATTATTCATAACTGAAGTTAAATTTTAAAGGTGACTAAGGAGCTAAGGTAAGACAATATGGTTACGAAGATACAAAAGAATTTGATGTAATCAGTAATAAATAAAATCAGATGAAAAGAGAAGGCTGTTCTAAAGAACCAATATGAAAGAAATACTCTGATAGTCTATACTAAATAGTTGAATAGGGTGAGAAGCTTTTACTTGATAAAGAGAGACAAATGGGAGACTTAAATGCCTTGTGAAATATGAAATCAAAGCAGCTGCTCAAATAATGATTTACTATATTTTAAGTTATAAGTTACACCAAAAGGAAGTAAAATCAGTAATGCATCTACTGATATAAACCAGAATCTTATCTCAATTTGCCCAACTGCTTGCACTATCAGAAAAACTAAATCCACGAACTATTTCAAGGAAAGTACTAACTTGGCAGCAGATTAAAGAAAAAAACCAAACATTCAAACGTAAGTAGGATAAGGTATTGCCGACTACAAAAGGAAAGAAGATACGGAAAAAAGTGATTCATTTTATTTTTTAATTTTATAGCAAACACAAAAACTCTTACAAAAATTTTATTTAGCTTTAACTAAGAACAATGTGCTGTTCTTCAAATGCAAAGATAGCACATTTTATTAATTACACTCCTAGTAGTAACAGCCAATTGCATGGGAACCATTACAATTTCTTCTCTAGGTTATGTTACAAATAAAAAATTTTAAAGGATATATTACAGATTTAATGCTAAATCTGTACTGTAATAAGGCTACGTGGGGGCCTCAATATTGTGATAAATGCTAGTCTATATACAATAGATACTCTGACTTATAGGATCATAGCTTAGACTTAAATGTGCTCAGGACACAAACTGCCAATAGTTATAAAAATCAAAATTCAAAACATATTTTAAAATAATAAAAAGTAGAATATTTCATGTAACTTACTGAATACTATGATAGAAGCACACTGCAAATGTATCAATTGTTTATGCCAATGAATATGTGAAGCTATGGTTCAAGCTACCACCTGGTGTGTCAAGAATATCATACATACTATGTATTGCTTGTCAGAAAACAAAATTCAAAATTTAAATGGTATCTGCTAAGTATCACTTTTATGATATTATAAGGTGGAGAATTTTATGTTTAACCACTCTAAGGGCCATCTATATATCACAAGTAAAGAGTATTATCAAAAAGGAAAGGTATAAACACACACCACACAAAGTAAGATATTTTAACTGTGAAACTAGATGTACTAATGAAAAACACTTATATAACCAAACAAAACCAAACAAAAGTACACATCTTTGTTGTCATTACCAAGACTGCACTGAGACAGAACTAGACACCGAGTAATGAAGGTCAGAGGACTATTGGGACACATGCAGCAACTAGTCATTGTGCTGCCACGTCGGTCCAAGGAATACGATTCTGCAGGCTGAGAGATGACTCAGTGGTTAAAAGCAATTATTGCTCTTCCAGAGGAGTTCATGATCTCCTGTAACTCCAGGATTCCACACCCTCCTCAAGCTGCAGAGGGCCCTTTGCACACATGTGGCATAGACTGATGGAGATAATAAATTCAGACAGAAGGGGACACACACATACACGTGTACATGCACACAAATACATCTTTAAAAAAAGACCTGCCTGCAGCCTGCCATGGAAAAAACTTGCAAAAAAATTTCAAAATTCATTCATTCATTGGTTTCAAAGACAGGAGAACATTAGTCTGCAAGTATAAAATGATCCAGAAGTACACAGAATTTAATATTTTGCATACAAAATTATCCAAGATGCTTTTCTTAAAAAGTGAATCTGGATATATGTCTTAACCTATTCAACTACTTATCAGCATCACAGATTTTAATTATGCAAGGTATGTGATTAAACGGTAACCCAACTGCCATCACTTAAAATAAATGGATATTATTTTTGCTGGTGCTTGAAACAAGCTGTATAGCCAACACTTTCTGACAGTTGCCCAAACCATATCAGTAACCCATCAATACAGATTTCTAAGTTCTCCCATGATTCAGGTGCTAACAATGACAAGGGAGAACTCATGGTAAGATAACAGAAGAGCAGGCAAGAAACCAGAAGGAATTATCAAACTGACTAAATGGAAAGTGAAAATGGAGTTCATGCTAACAAAAACAACCTCAAGTTGATCTAATGTGACAGTGTTTTATTATTATGTGTTTTGTTATTAACATAGGTTATTGCTATACAGTCCTGCTCCACTTCCCAAATGCTGGTATGAAAGGTAATGTGTACATCACTGCACTTGGTGATAAAGAGTTTCTAATGAGACAAGGCCAGTTCAGGCACCCTCTCTTCTACTGCACAAGGACCTAGCTGGGGACATCCCTTTGGACACCTGGGAACCCCTCTAGAGTCAAGTCTCTTGCCAACCCTAAAATGGCTCCTTTAATTAAGATATCTTCTTCCATGCTCCCATATCCGCCCTTCCTCCATCTCAACCATCCCGCTCCCCCAAGCTCTCCCCAGTCCTCTCCTTCTCCCTTCTCTCTCCCCCTCTCCCTTTCTCCCACCCCCGTGCTTCCAACTTCTGCCCAGCAATTTTGTCTGCTTCCAATTTCCAGGAGGATCTATATATGTTTTTCTTTGGGTTCACCTTATTATTTAGCTTCTCTAGGATCAATGTCCTTTGTTTATGGCTAGAATCCACTAATGAGTGAGTACATACCATATTCATCTTTTGGGGTCTGGGTTGTCTCACTCAGTATAGTGTTTTCTATTTCCATCCATTTGCATGCAAAATTCAAGATGTCATTTTTTTTAACAACTGAGTAGAACTCCAATGCGTATATTGCCACACTTACTTTATCCATTCTTCCATTGAGGGGCACCTAGGTTGTTTCCAGGTTCTGGCAATTACAAATAGTGCTGCTACGAACATTCTGTAGTATGATTGGGCATCTCTTAGGTACATTCAAAAGAGTGGAATTGCTGGATCCTGAGGTAGGTTTCCTGAGAAACCGCCACACTGATTTCCAAAGTGGTTGCACAAGTTTGCATTCCCACCAGCAATGGATGAGTATTCCCCTTACTCTACATCCTCTCCAGCATAGGTTGTCATTGATGTTTTTGATTTTAGCCATTCTGACAGGTGTAAGATAGTAGAACCTTCATCTGGTGATGGATGGAGATAGAGACAGAGACCCACAATGGAGCACTGGACTGAGCTCCCAATGTCCAGTTGAAGAGCAGAAAGAGGGAGNGGTACATTCAAAAGAGTGGAATTGCTGGATCCTGAGGTAGGTTGACTCCCAGTTTCCTGAGAAACCGCCACACTGATTTCCAAAGTGGTTGCACAAGTTTGCATTCCCACCAGCAATGGATGAGTATTCCCCTTACTCCACATCTTCTCCAGCATAGGCTGTCATTGGTGTTTTTGATTTTAGCCATTCTGACAGGTGTAAGATAGTAGAACCTTCATCTGGTGATGGATGGAGATAGAGACAGAGACCCACATTGGAGCACTGGACTGAGCTCCCAATGTCCAGTTGAAGAGCAGAAAGAGGGAGAAGATGAGCAAGGAAGTCAGGACCGCAAGGGGTGAGTCCACCCACTGAGACGGTATGACTGATCAAGGCCAGCTGGACTGGGACTGAACAAGCATGTGATCAAATTAAACTCTCTGAAAGTGGCTGACAATGGGGGCTGACAATCCAATGATAATGGCACTGGGACTTGATTCTACTGCATGTACTGGTTTTTTGGGATCCTAGTCTGTTTGAATACACACATTCCTAGGCCTGGATGGAGAGGGGAGGGCCTTGGACTTCCCACAGGGCAGGGTACCCTGCCCTCTCTAAGGACTGGAAGGGGAGGGGCGAGTGAGAAGGGGGTGGGAGGGAAATGGGAGGAGGGGAGGAGGTGGAAATTTTGAATATTATTATTTATAAAGCAAAAAAAATTAAAAATAAAGAGTTTCTATGAGCTACAAACTCATTTCTTCTATCAGTTACCACAGATTCCTTAGAATTTAGAATGGTAAAAAAAAATGCTATCTTCACATAGAAGGCTAGTACAAAGTTACATGATTCGAAATTCTATAACACTCTAAAAGGCTATAGAAAACTGGAAATTACAGATCATTTAGACTCTTTGTTTTTACTTTAGTATGCTCCATAATCTTTTTTTTTAAATTATGTAGCACCATTTCTACCAAAGCCAACTGACAAAAATCATAAAGCCTAAGCAGAAAAACCATCACCAACAATAATAGGTAGCATTTATTTCAGTGCTTTCTATACAGAAGACGCATACTAGCACAAATCAACAAATTTCTTCTCTAGTAACCTAGCTCTCTCCAAATCATTGATGATACTGAAAAATAAAAGAGAACCTTGTCCATTGACAAATAATGCCACTAGGTTCCAACTCAGAAGTCTAGCTCTAAAACTTATTTTTTTAATGATCTGTTTGTTCTATACTAATCAAATAAAAGATCTGGGTAAAATATATATTTATTATGGAGAGTTTTTTTTTTAAGGTAAATGATACCATGGAAATCAAGAAAACTAAACTGCCCAATGAGGTTCACTTGCCATGTGTTGCAGTTAAACAGATACTTCATATTGAAACGTAGTCCAAATGTAAAAGACCCAATTCTAAAACATGAATAGTAACCCAACTCCTTAACAATTTCTTCATGGGTTAGTAAAAAAAGGTACTGTTTTTAATAAAAAGGTAATAGACTACATAAATGTATTTGAATATGGTTATCAGAAGATTTAATATTTCATATTCGACTCAATTATTATTGAAACAGTTTTTGGTTGGGTTGGGTTTTGTTGTTGTTGAGTGCTGGGTTTTTTTTTGGGGGGGGGTTCGAGACAGGGTTTCTCTGTGTATCTTTGGATGTCCCGGAACTCTGTAGATCAGGCTGGCCTCGAACTCATAGAGATCCACCTGCCTCTGGCTCCCTGAGTTCTGGGATTAAAGGTGTGTGTCACCATTACCCAGCTTGAACAGTTTTATATAGAAAAGACACTAGTGTTTTATAGAATGTTTTAAAGCCAATCCTTTCCTTGTTTTACTTTGTGATCTTAAGAAAAAAATATATATTTGAAAAATAGAACTAGGGATTAAAACAGACCTAAAATCCGCTGCTTAGTTCTGGTATCTAAATTCATTTTTTTCCTTTAAAAAGGTTGAAGGTCATTTTGGTAAAATAACTTATACCCGGGTCAGTAAATACACAAGTGTGGATTATCTTGTTTAGAAGCACAAGTGTACACACACACACACACACACACACACACACACACACAGAGAGAGAGAGAGAGAGAGAGAAACTTTAAGTTTAGTATGCCAAAATTTGATAGCCAATATAACTGCAGTAATATATTTTTATCTTTGAATAAGAATTTATGAAATCATACAAAGTATAACTGAATGAGTATCGATCCTTAAAAAGAAGGAACAGGCCAGAATACTGACAGACGTTAAACAATGGCGAGATTCTGATGAGATGATGGCAATACCCTGTTTTTGACAGAACAAAATTTCCCATAAGTTGTACATTAATTGCAAAATGGTAAATAATTTTCAAGAAGAAATACAGCAAACAAAACCAAATCTTATGGCTGAGACACACCGACATTATGAACTTCAAGATATGATGTCCTGGGAAGAATAGAACATTTCTTCATTAGTACTCCTGCCAAAGGCACAACAAACTAATCATGAAAAAAAACAGATTCCAACTAAGGGACATTCTACAGAATAATGCCATGTCGTCTTGTTGCTCTTTTATGTCGAGGTCAAGAAACAAAGAAAAACTGAACAAGTATCCCCAATCAAAAGGGACTAGAGACACGATAACCATGATCTTAAGAGTGGATCTTGAAGTAGGAGACAGACAGGAGATGAATAGAGAAAACAGATACAATTTGAAAATGAACTATAAAGTAGGTAATAGTGTATGTAGACAGTGTTCTTGTTTGGGGAACACCGAAGAGCTTGGGGCTCCAAATTACTCTCAACATGTGTTCTCTCACTCTCTCTCTCTTTCTCTGTGAGCGTGTGTGTGTGTGAATTTAGGACAAGAATAACAATACAACAAAATGCAAACAACTGGTTAACACAGGCAAGAGTAAATATTAGTTTCTTATCCTTTAATATTTTAAGATGTAAACTGTACCAAAATAAAATTTTTAGAAAACTGTCCTGTCCCAGATTAATATTCTAATTACTTTGCAAGTCTGAATAATGTTTTAAACTGTGTTAATACATTTATTTTATACTATGCTTAACTGTTTTTAATTTTATGAATCATTAGATACTAGTATTATTCCATAAGGACTATGCGAGTGTCATTCTAGTTAGTAGATACTAATAACATACTCTATAAAATATGTGACAGTCTATTAGTGCTCAGTAGAATTGTGAATACTAGGATAACAGTACAATATCCAATATGCATGCAAGCATTGGTTACATGAGGATACTCAAAATCATACTCTAGTATAGGAAAACTATAAAACAAACGTCCATTATAAACAGACAAAGCTTGAAGGACACTTCTCCAATCTAAAACAAAACTAGGAATGAATCAGAGGAGTAAATCTAGGGCAAATACATGAGTTTTATAATTATAAAGGAAAGTAAACATTTTTCTAGATGGATTCAAACATATTCCTTTCTCAATTACTATCATCATTCACTAACAGTGGATATATTTTCCAATATACATGTCAAAAGATGAATCATATTTGTTTAAGTAGTTAAGCGAAGAAATTTCAAGAAACTTCATTATAGATTCAATATTAATAAGTTGTACAACCTGAAGATACTTAGGAATTCCAACTCTCACTGAAAACCAAGACTTTTGAATGACTGGTTTTCTCAAAAGCCAAGAGAATATTTGACAAAAAAGTATTTCAAGCAATAAGAGCACAGACCACTCAATAAAGAAATGTACACATTTACACATCTACACCTGTATATATCTCACACTCATACATATAAAGAACAGGAAAAGTATTTTTCTGCAAAGTACACATCAAAAACAATGAAATTTAACACCTATTCACACCACAATCAAACATGACACCAAAAAAAAAAAAATAAATAAAAAATAAACCCAACCAACAGGTGCGCATCCTATTTAGAAGGGTTTTGCTACTAAAAAATAACAGTGACAAAGCAATATATGAGATGGATCTCAGTATGTCTCTCGACAAAGAACTGGGGCTGTGTGAAACAATTCTCAAAGGATGGCTGTTGCCCAGGAAAAAAATATTTTCATATGTGGCATATGACATATACATAATTGTGTATATCATTGGAAGGGTAATAATACAGATTACATCTAAGGTATTCAAAAAAACTAACTTCACTTCCCGTTAAATTAATTTGTCTCAATTAAAATTTGACTTTCAAAAGTACATGCATTGTTGTGATTCAAAACCATACTTAAATGTAATCAAAGACACAAGCTGAGAAAAACATCCTCACATTCTGTAAAACAAAACTCGGCCATGGTCACCTTTAAATCACTGTGTGCCTTATCAAAACTTAACACAGTAATGCAGTGATCTAGGAGTGCAATGCTGTCAGTGCTAGTTGTTGGACTCCACGGGAATGAAGTCGACAATTCTAGGCGGATTTTCAACCGAACAGATACTCGCATGAGAAACTGTCAAAACCGGTCCACTTTGCATTCCCGAAGTACAAAGTATCAACACATTCAGTATGAGGTGTTGGTCTTTGTTTAGTTTTTGCAACTACCTCCCCCCATAACTTTGTCACAGATCACACCAAAATTCTATAGAGGTGATACAAACCAGTAAACTGCTTAAACATCACCGAAATGTTCCTAAATCAGTCTCTCCCCCTCTCTTTCCCTATATACATCCTACTCTGTACGGCACTGAAATTGCCTCTGGCTTAATCTATTATGATCTTTTTCACTAGTGAAAACAAGACGACAGACAGTCCTGAAGGCTCGAGCCAAGGGGTGGGGTAGGGGGACAGGGCGCGAGGTGGCGCAAGAACAGATGAAAACAAGGTAGGAGAGTTGTCTTCACTAGGAACTGAACCTACTCCTCAACTCCCAATACCGACACTCTCGGCAGAAAAGACACCGGCGCTACTCCTAACACCGAGCAGCCTCCATTCCCACCTCGTCCCCTCAAATGCCACCCTGTGACCCCTGCCGGGGCACACGCCCAGCAGCCCCCTCAACCCGGGTTAGCCCCTCTACTGCACTGAACCAACCTGCTGGGTAACAGCTGAGGGGACACGTCTCACTCGGGGTGGGGAAAAGCGGGGACCGCAACGAGGTAGGGAGTCCCAGGACTTCCCGCTACCCAGAGCGGCACGCTGAATGACAGCCCGGAGCGCGGAAGTTTGAAGCAAAAAAAAAAAAAAAAACAAAAACAAACAAACAAACAAACAAAAAAAAACAAAAAAAAAACCAGTCAGACCCCACCGAATCGGAAAACTGAATGGCATTAACACGGGAATGGGAGGTGGGGAGGGCGATGCGCGTCCATCACATGACAGCGAAAGAGGACCAGAGTCGTCGGGGCGTCCTCAAGGAAAAGGGGAGAGGGGGCGCGGCACGGGGGGGAGGGTGCCGTCGTCATAGCAACACCCCCCATCCGTCCAGACTTCCAAAGAGGGAGGAAGAACTTCAAATCCCAACCGTCAGCGCTCGAGCGGCTCCTTCTTAAAGGGGTACACACAGATCCGAGGCCGCGCGCGAGAGGGCAGAGGCGGCAGCCCCCCCGCCCCTCGGGCGCCGCCCCCATCGACCCTCGGCCCTCGGCGGCCCCCGCCCCGTGAGCGCCCCGCAACCCCCAGGTCGGGCGTCCCGGGAACTCGGCAGCTTCTGCCCGTCCAGCCCCCCGGCGGCAAGAAGGGGGTGTGTGTGCGTCCGGCGGGGGGCGCGGACCGGCCCGCCGCCTCTGGGTCCCCTCCGCCCCGGCCGAGAGCCGCGATGACAGGGGGGACGGGCGGGTGGCAAGACGGACGCCGCGGAGTTTCTGGGCAGCGCGAGCCGGGGCGGGCTGCTTCCGCGGGGAGCTCGGAGGAGAGGGGGTCCGAACTAACAGTTCCTCGGGAGCCCGGAGGCGGGCAGGCGGGCGGCCGGGCGCGGACCGCGCCGGGCAGGGAGCCCCGAGACAAAAGGCGCCGCCGGGGCCGCCGCGCCGCCGCCGCCGCTCCCATTGCTCCCCATTGAACTGACCCGAACCGGAGCTCCAACTACACCCCTCTGCCACAAACTCCTCGGGCAGCCGCACCGCGGCGCCGAGCCCGGCCCGGCCCGTGTCTCTCTTACCTACACAGTGCATGAGGCGGTGGCGCCAAGAGTCGAGTTCCCGCCGGAATCCTCTCCTCTCCGCCGCGCACCGAGGGCTCCGGCACTGAGCGGCAGCGGCGGCGGCGGCGGCAGCAGCGGCGGCAGCGGCCATTCTCTCTCTTCCCTTGTCCATCTGCGTCCCGCGTCACGCGCCCTCATTTACATACGAGCGGCGCAGGCACGAGGCAGGGGCGCGAGCCCTCGGCGCGAGCCCCGGAGCGCGCGCCCCCCGGAGGGGGGTTGATTGACACGTGTCACTACCTTCCCTCTGCCCTCCCCCTCCCCCCTCCCACGGCTCCCTCAGGGAGAGGCGGGGAGGGAGCGCGAAGAGAAGGAAGCAACCTGCCGCTTCCGCTGACCCCGCCCCCTTCCCTATCCACTCCCTCCCCCTCCTGCCGCCGGAGTTTACTCAGGCGAGCCATACCGCTCCCGCCGGCCGCGAAAACCCTGAGCGGGAGCGAGAAACCCCGAGGCCAGCCAGGAACCCGCGTGCAGAAGGAGCGGACTAGCGACGCCTCCCTCCTGCCTTCGCGTGGGGCGCTGCGAGTCCGCAGACTTCATTTCCCAGCCTCCACTGCGTGAGGGTCCCGAAGCGGAGCCCACGGGCGCGATGCTGTGCACTCTGGGCTTTGTAGTCCGTTCGCGTTGAGCGCGCTCTGATGGGGTTCGCACTCTCCAGCTGGCAGCGGGGGCCCTAGACTTCAAATGCTTGGCTGGTGGTGGGGTTAGCCTCATACTCCCTCCGCCCAAATTCCTGCAGGGCGGGTGTTGCCCTGGCCTACCTTTAGCTTCTTCAGGGTCTGCGTGGGAAGTTCGGTGGAAACCTCAAAGAGTTGACTATGTCTTGAGGGGCCAGGCTGGGAACTTTCCAAGGTCCTTGTCCTCAGGGTCTTCGCTTCTCAGGGCCTTTGCTCCTCAGGGAAAGGGCAAGCCAGTCATTCCACTGTACTCGGGAAGGATGTACCTGGGCATCAATTTACGAAGCCAAGAGATCTTGAAAAGTGAGACTATTTGCAGAGATCGAGGAAACGATCAAGGGCTTTTCACAATAGTGAGTATAGCGGGCCGAGAACTTGAGGGAAATTTCACATACTGCCCCAAAATGTAAACTCATGGAGGGTTATGATTCGCTGGGAGTTTGGTGCCTTGACATCTTTGACATCTTTTTTTTTTTTTCTTTTGGTCTGTCAAACCTTAATACAGTGCGTGGCATGGGATTAGCACTTTGTAATTGTTAAGGGTGGATCCTGCGCTGTTTTAAAGAAAATTTGCTTGGAGAGAGGAGAATCTTTTGATTAAGCATAGTCTTAAAATTACTCCCCACCCCTCTCCTTTGCACCTGAGCCATTTTTGTGTAGTCCCAGGGAGCTAAAAGCTGACGAGCCATCCAGAGTTTACAGAGAAATGCTGTGTGTTACCCAGCATTTACGCTCAGTTCTGCGGAGAAATACACTTTAATCCTTGGGAACGCAGCATAACTTCTCAGCTCTGCAGTATTCTCTATTTTTGTGGCATATTATTATCTGTCATTCTTTTTCCTTCTTTTGAGAGGGCAGTTTGTTGCTCAGCGTGCCTCACTAGTAAAAAATGTAACATCAAATCTTCATCAAAAAGTTGAGTGTGAAGTTGGAAGCCGTGTGTGGTAGCAGCGTATGTTCGCAGCCCTGTCTTTTGGGAGACTAGAACAAGGGTTATGTGTAGAACAGAGATAGGCTAGATGGTGTTTCAGTAACAGAAATTCAAAGTAACACTGATTTTAATACAAACCTTTGCTTTTCACTATGTTATCCCCCACAGTTTAGAGTGGGACTCTGGAAGAATGTCCCATATCTATTCAGGTCTCGTCAGCTTTTAACACAAAATTATGGCCTATCTCTTAGTAGCTCCTGACCAAAGTCACACTTCAGCAAAAGCGAGGTGTCTCAGTAGGTAAAGGTACTTGCCATCAAGCCTAGCACCCTGACTTTGATCTTTGGGAACCCATAGTGGGAGAAGAGAACTGACGCCTCCAAGTTCTCCTCTGACCTACCTCCACAAACAAACTGCAGCACAAGCATGTGCATCTGCACATACGTGTGCGTTTACACGGACACATAATAAATAATTAAATTAAAAATAAATGACTTCAGCTAATGATTCAGTGAAATAACTTGTCCTAGGTTTGGCTGGACCTTTATGTGGCTTTTGACTGGGGTTTTTGTGGCCAGCTGTTGCCAGCTGTTTGACAGCTAGACAGTTCCATTTCTGAGGGATAGCTGTCATCCTGGATTGCAGGAACCAAATAACTCCTTTTCAAGGGGCTACCCCTGACTTGTTCACGTGGTGACTGTCATGGGTTCCAAGAGTAGCATGAGGGCTAACCCATATTCATAAGCATTTTAGATCCCAATGCTTAAAACAAGTAACATGGCCAAGCCCGGTGTTGATACAGGTAATATATCAAGCCACACAATAGGAAGATGTGTAAGTCACATGAAAAGGGGGAATTAAATGTTTCTCCCAAATAAAGGGGAAACACAAAGAGGGATAAAACAGATCTCTAGACTTTGTGCCCAAAGGGGGAAACCATGACTGTACATAATGACAGATGTTAATGGGATTAACTTTGGGAATCAGCTTCACTGACAATAGCAAAGAATCCCTCATAGCAAGTATGTCAATGCCATATAATCACCCCCATAAGCATAGAGCACTCAAGCTGTTTCCCTCTAAGCATCCATTGTTATTGCTGACACTCAGATAATACTTAATTGTTATCAATTGATTTGATGAATATTTAGAATATCTATAAAGCCAACAGGAAAAAGAGAGTAAATATCCAAGATTGTCTCCTACACCAAAAATTCAGCTGAAACAGACTTTAATAAAATAACAAATGTATGATATGAAGATGTTAATATTCTGTAACAAGACAGTCTTGTCCTATGTACCGCCTGTACCTATTGTGTCATTCCTGTATTGTTAGGTAACAAGTCAATCTTCACCAGTGCGGTAAAAGCACTACCATTGCTTACTGCTCTTAAATTTACAGGTCAGATGGGCTGATCTGGCGAGGTTCTGCAAATCCTGTCTGGGACTGCCATTGCTGCAGCTTCTTTCTGTAGAGCTAGCATGTGAAACACAAGAGGGTAAGTACGAACATGCACATGTTTTCTCTGTTTGCTTGACACTTTTTTGTCGGCCAAAGCAAATGCGAAGCAAATCCAAAATATGAGTGGAAGGGTACTGACAAACCAACCACAGAAAGGTCAATACATGAGGGTCATTCCTGCAACCAAACCACCATGGATATCCAGCCAGTTTCACTATTACCCACCGAAAGCTGACAGTACACCTGTGACTTCTTATACGAAGCTAAACTGCTTGCCAAATCACTGATGTGTTTATTTGAACATTTAGCATTCAAATTGAAGATACATTTTAGGAAAGCATGGTATAATGAAGATGATACAGTAGATTGCAATATATTTCCACAGTAAAAGAATAAAAAATTTAAAGAATAATATCACTAAAGCCATATGTTTTACTTTATTATACAAGCAAATAATCTAGTACACCAGTAAGACTGTGAAGTTCCTATATAATTATAAATTTATCAATATATAAACAAAAACACATACAATTTAATAAAATTGAAACACTTGTGTATATTACATATTTATAATTATAAAGCATAACAGCTACCTTAATTAATCATAGAAATCATAATAGTAAGCTCTATTTTGAATATTTTCTTTTAAATAATCACACTTTATTTTATTTCCTTTATTTCTGAACTATAATGTATTACACTGATTGGAAATTTGGAAAAAAAAAGTCAGAAACACCATGATTATATCATTCCACATTGTATAAATGTATCCAATTAGCACACTATACTCTATTAATAATGCACAATTAAAATTACAATTAAAAAAGAAAAATCATAAAGAAATTTGATTAATCAGTTATTAGTACATGGAACTTAGCCCTTGTACACAAACTTTCTGATTAGCCACAAATCTCATCATTTTAGACATTATGAGGATACCTGAGATTCATCTGTATTCATGAACAGAACATTTCACACTCTCCTTTTTTTTTCTTATGAGAGCATAGAGTGTGGACAGTGTCATATCAGATTTATACATTAACACATTTGTTATCAGTACTGCAGCAGAATCTTCTTTTTTGTGTGTGTTTTTGGTTCTTTTGGTTTTTGAGACAGAGTTTCTCTATGTAACAACCCTGGCTGTCCTGGAACTAGCTCTTGTAGACCAGGCTAGCTTCAAACTCAGAAAGATCTGCCTGTCTCTGCCTCCCAAATTCTGGGATTAAAGACATGCACCACCACTGTCCAGCTGCGGCAGAATCTTAAAGATACATAAAATAGATTATTTTGTCTTCTTAATAATTTCCAAATGCCAGTGACAGCTTTTCGTACATTTTGTAAGAACAGGATAAAATTTCAAAAGAGAATCATAATTCAGTAAACATATAAAAAGGTGATGAAATAAATGTGTTTCTTGGACTGTACAATCTTTCCTATCCTGGGATTAGCCCAAATGTACCTAAGAACAGGCTTAATAGCTGCTCCAATTCTATCATTCCTCTCAGAGTAGTTTCTCAAAAATTTTATACTTATGATCTGAAATAAGTGTAACTATTGAGAATTTTAAAAGCATTACTGATGGATCCTTTTATCTTCATAACAAATATCATTTAATTGCATATAATTTTTACTTTATTGGTAGACTGAGGTGATAAACTGACAGTATAGCCAATACTAAAATTAGGGTGAACATATTTCCATTTTTTAAAAAGTAAAATTATACACCTCAGAGATTGGTATTTGAATTTAATACCAGTTGCCATCTTCTTTCTCTTGCATCCAGGCCTGATAATAGGACCCGATTTATCCCTACGTTTTCTGTCCATTAGAAGTCACTCCCGTGGACTAATGCATCATTATCACTTTCATTTGCAGTCTTTTAATAAAATCTCAATGTATTAGAGACTCAATAATGGCAATTTGATCAAATTTAGTCAAATTGTATGGCTCAATATCAAAGTCAAATAAAAATGTTATCTATGGTGCCTAAACTATTAGTTTAGAAGAAATAAAGATTATATGGATTGACTCATAGATTTACAGATAAGGAGACTGGGATGCTGAGAGAATAAGCAGTTTATGTAGGTCGCAGCGTTTGCGCATAAAACACCTCATCCCGAGTTCAAATTCCTTCTTCCTAGTCTGGACTCTTTTGACTTTTGTTTTGCTTAATTTTTGAGAATTAATAAGTGGGTGCTCTGTTTACATGATTTCCACCCATCCTCTTCCTCCTTCCAGCTCCTGGGCCTCCTACTTCTCAAGTTCATATTGTCTATTATTATTATTATTATTATTATTATTATTATTATTATTATCACACACATATATATATGCACATGTGTACAAATATCTTCTCCTCAATATTGCTAGCCCTTTACCGAATTCAGTTTCCCAATCCTGGACTGTCTTCTTTTCACTCATTTGTTTATTGAGCATCCCTAAGGTTCTTACTACTAGATGTCCTCCTTCAGTTCACTGAGTTCCGTGTTCCTGCCTTCCTGAAATGCCTTGGAATCTTCGATCCAATTTATAATTGCTCTGTTAAATTCTGTGTCCTGGAGTTCATCTAAGTAATTGCCATTGGAGAACATTTTTATAAGGCGTATGGATTTCTGGGGAGAAATTTTATTATCACTCCTCCCTCTCTTAGACTGGACTCTGGGAATTCAGCCCAGTACAACTATGAGTCTCTGCATCTGCTTCCATCAGTTGCTGGATGAAGTTTCTATGATGACAATTAAGGTAGTCATTAATCTGATAATAGGGGAAGGCCAGTTCAAGTACCCTCTTCTCTATTGCTTAGAGGCTTAGCTGGGATCATCCTTGTGGATTCCTGGGAATTTCCCTACTGCC
>NW_026067949.1:6378037-6398259 GCF_014885135.2 Alexandromys fortis
TATGGCTATAGGATAGGGTCATTTCAGGTTCTCTGTCCTCAGCTGCCCCAGGAACTAACTGGGGACATCGCCCTGGGCACCTGGGAGCACCAAATCTCTTGCCAACCCTAAGATGGCTCCCTTAATTAAGATGTGTGCTTCCCTGCTCCCCTATCCGACCTTCCTTTATCCCAAACATCCCGTTTCCCAAGTTCCCCCCAACCTCCCCTTCTCACTTTTCTCTCCCCATCTCCCCTTACCTCCCTCCCACCCACCCCCAAGATCCCATTTTTTGCCCGGCAATCTTGTCTACTTCCCATAATCAGGAGGATTGCCAGGTTTCTTGCTAGCCCCATAATGGTTCCCTCAATCAGAAATCTCTTTCCTTGCTCTCCCTCTCTGTCCTTCCCTTATCTTAGCCATCCCATTCCCTCATGTTCTTCCCACACTTTCTTCTCTTCTCCCCCTCCCCTTCTGCCCTCCCTTCTCCCCCCTCCATGTTCTCAATTTCTTCAGGAGTTCTTGTCCATTTCCACTTCCCAGGGGATCCAAGTATATCTCTCTTAGGGTTCTCCTTGTTACCTAGCTTCTCTGGGGTCATGGACTATAGGCTGGTTATCCTTTGCTTTACATCTAATATTCACTAATGAGTGAGTACACACTGTGTTTATCATTCTGGGTCTGGGTTACCTTACTAAGGATTTTTTTTCTAGTTTTATCCATTTACCTGCAAATTTCAAGAAATCTTTGTTTTTTACTGCTGAGTAATAGTGCTGGCATAACTGGATGTCAACATGTAGAAAAATGCAAATAGATCCATATCTCTTTCCATGCACAAAACTCAAGTCCAAATGGATCAAAGACCTCAATATAAATCCAACCACATTCAACCTCATAGAAGAGAAAGTGGGAAGTATCCTTGAATACATGGGTACAGGAGACCACTTCCTAAATATAACCCTAGTAGCACAGATACTGAGAGCAACAATAAATAAATGGAACCCTCTGAAACTAAGGAGCTTTTGTAAGGCAAATGATATAGTCAGTAAGACAAAATGACTGCCAACCGAATGGGAAAATATCTTCACCAACTGCACATTTGACAGAGGGCTAGTCTCCAAAATAGAGAAACTAGACATCAAAATATCAAATAATCCAATTAAAAAAATGGGATACAGACCTAAACAGAAAATTCTCAACAGAAAAATCTCATATGACTGAAAAAACACTTAAGGAATTGCTCAACATCCTTAGCCATCAGGGAAATGCAAATCAAAATGACTCTGAGATACCAACCATCTTACACCTGTCAGAAAGGCTAAGATAAAAAACACTGATGATAGCTTGTGATGGAGAAGATGCAGAGTAAGAGGAACATTCCTACATTGCTGGTGGGGGTGCAAACTTGTCCAGCTGCTTTGGAAATCAGTATGGCAATTTCTCAGAAAATTGGGAATCAATCTACCTCAGGACCCAGCAATACCACTCTTGGGTATATACCCAGAGGAGGCACACTCTTACCACAAGGACATGTGCTCATCTGCGTTCATAGCAGCATTATTTGTAAAAGCCAGAACTTGGAAACAACCTAGATGCCCCTCAGCCAAAGAATGGATAAAGAAAATGTGGTACATTTACACAATGCAGTACTACTCAGTGTTCGCCATAATCTTAAATGGGTATTATATTAATATTCAAAAAATTACAAATTGGAATAGGTAATTAAATTAATTGACCGGCCTTATGCAGCTGGTTAGTGGTGAACTTAGAAATTGAATCTCTGTCCTTCAAATTTAACTATTAATGTTCCTTAAAAAAAACAGGAAAATAAAAAAGATGGCAAAGCTATTTAGAAAGGAATTCAGGAATTCGAGCTATATTTGTTTTTAGGGAGGGGCTACTGATGATCCCACTGTATTTCCTTAATGAAACAAGCAAACTTAGAGATACACAATTTGCCCCACAACCATTTCATTCTCATTTAGCCAGAAGGGTTTTGCTATGCACCTTCCCCTCAATCATCCCATGAGTCCTTCTCTGATCAGCCCAGTACTCATACTGAATGATGATTACTTTTTCTGCACTTTCAAAATGCTTCCTTCAAACTTTTCCTCGGGTTTTAATCATATTTTCCCATGTATTAAAAATATTTTGTGTCATGTCATATACTTCCAACCATTTTGTACGTTATGAATTCAATGGCTGGGTGGTTCACTATCCTTGTGATTATAGTTTGAATCTCAAATATCTCTTCTGAGTTCATATTTTTAATGATTGCTTTATAGTAAATGGCACTAGTTTGAGTGTTGTAGAAATTGTATGAGGTGGGGATTATCTGGCAGAAGTTGTCACTCACGTCAGGTCAGTCAAGGTTGTATCTCTTCCTCCTTTTGGCCTCTTTTCTCTGCTTCTCATCTACCCATCTACTACTGTGTGAACAAATTGCTCCAGAACATTCCCACTACCTGAATGCTGCTTTGCCTTGCTCATGGCAGTGAACTACAGCCCTCTGAATCCAAGGAAATAAAGCTCTCCTCCTTTAAGTTTCTTCTGGTCGATATTTTGTTGCAATGGTGAGTAATGTTACTAATACTATCTACCTGCATCCTACAATCACAGGGTACAAACAAGACTCTTGATTAGTTGAAATGAGAGAGCAAAAAATTAGAATTTCAGTAAGTAAACAACATGGATGACACTGAACTTCTTTCATCTTTACCTTCCCATATTCTCAAGACCTCCTCTAAAATCAAAACTTATTTATTATCCCTAACATTGAGATAGTGGCTGAAGGAGTTGGCATGACCACATACTAACAGGAGTTATCATTGAAAGGAGAGAGTTAATACATTAAACCTTTTATTTTTTCCTTTCGGACACAGGATTTCCCTGTGTAATTCCCTGCTGTCACGGAACTAGCTCTGTAGACCAGGCTGGTCCCAAACTCACAGAGGACCCCTGTCTCTGCCTCCCAAGTGCTGGGATTAAAGGTGTATACCACAACCACCCAGCAACCTTTTCATATTAAAAATTCCTGATAAAAATGACACTAGCTATGATTTCTTTTATTAGCATCTTATTTGCTAAATGCCTTGATGAAGCAGAAATATGCACCATTTATGGACCTGACAGCTATTTTCTAATGCTTTTTGATAACAGGATTTGACCTTCAGAGTCAAATTACTCTGTGAAAGAATTGCACGGAAAGTTTATGGATTTGAGGCTGTTGAGCATAATGGAGAATGGGGCTAACACACACTGAGCACAGATTCTGAAATAAACCATTTGCTGATTTTTTTTCAATTTTTGAAACCATGTAATTAGATTTGTGCCTTTCGCAGGGAAGCGAGATACCTTTTAAAGAAAAGCTCAACAGTTTTGCAGAAAAGACTCACAAATCCTGACATTTGACTGTTCTTTGATGGAGAGCTGGCCTTGGTTTGATTACGCTTCAGTAAAGCCAAACAACAAACAGTCATCAGAACTTTCTCCCTTACACAGAGCTTGCCCTAAACACTGAAGGACTTTAGTAGTGCCCACGTACTGCCCTTTGCAGAAAGCACCCAAATTGAAAGACACAAAGAGAATACATCAACAGATAAAAAGAATTTGGAGAAGAGTAGAGACATTACAGGGAACAGAAGAGGTGTTCTAATTATGACTAAGATCATCAAAGAGAAAAGGCATTGTATCATCAAAACAGGAATTGCTTTGAATGGAGATGCTATAGCAACAGAGAACAATGAAAAAACAAAAAAAATGTGGAAATTAAAAAATATGTCAGATGAAATTTAAAATTCAAAAGAAGCATGGAGAGAGAAAGATGAGGAAATTTCTTTGAAGTATCTTTTTTTATTCATTTATTAAAGATTTCTGTCTCTTCCCCTCCACCGCCTCCCATTTCCCTCCCCCTCCCCCAATCAAGTCCCCCTCTCTCTTCAGCCCAAAGAGCAATCAGGGTTCCCTGCCCTGTGGGAAGTCCAAGGACCACCCTCCTCCATCCAGGTCTAGTAAGGTGAGCATCCAAACTGCCTAGGCTCCCACAAAGCCAATACGTGCAGTAGGATCAAAAACCCATTGCCATTGTTCTTGAGGTCTCAGTAGTCCTCCTTGTCCGCTATGTTCAGCGAGACCGGTTTTATCCCGGGCTTTTTTCAGACCCAGGCCAGCTGGCCTTGGTGAGTTCCCAATAGAACATCCCCATTGTCTCAGTGTGTGGGTGCACCCATCGCTGTCCTGAGTTCCTTGTTCGTGCTCTCTCTCCTTCTGCTCCTGATTTGGACCTTGAGATTTCAGTCCGGTGCTCCAATGTGGGTCTCTGTCTGTCTCCTTTCATTGCCTGATGAAGGTTAATATTCAGGAGGGTGACTATATGTTTTTCTTTGGGTTCTCCTTATTTAGCTTCTCTAAGATCATGAATTATATATAGGCTCAATGCCCTTTATTTATGGCTAGAAACCAAATATGAGTGAGTACATCCCATGTTCCTCTTTTTGGGTCTGGCTTACCTCACTCAGGATAGTGTTTTCTATTTCCATCCATTTGCCTGAAAACTTCAAGAAGTCCTTGTTTTTTACTGCTGAGTAGTACTCTAATATGTATATATTCCATACTTTCTTCATCCATTCTTCAATTGAAGGGCATCTAGGTTGTTTCCAGGTTCTGGCTATTACAAACAGTGCTGCTATCATACCTCTTCAATATAGTGCTTGAAGTTCTAGCAATAGCAATAAGACAACATAAGGGGATCAAGGGGATTCGTATTGGAAAGGAAGAAGTTAAGCTTTCGTTATTTGCAGATGATATGATAGTATACATAAGTGACCCAAAAAACTCTACCAAAGAACTCCTACAGCTGATAAACACCTTTAGTAGCTTGGCAGGATACAAGATCAACTCCAAAAAAATCAGTTGTCTTCCTATACACTAAGGATAAGGAAACAGAGAGGGAACTCAGAGAAGCATCACCTTTCACGATAGCCACAAATAGCATAAGATATCTTGGGGTAACCCTGACCAAGGAAGTGAAAGATCTATTTGACAAGAACTTTAAGTCTTTGAAGAAAGAAATTGAAGTATCTTTTTTTAAAGAAGGATATGGGAAGAGATAACAGGAGATTAGAAAATTTCAAGATCAATATAGAAGGTACACAATCTGACTGCCATTAATTCTACAAGGGCCATATATAAACTGAGGGAAGGATATCATTAAGGAAATAGTGAAAGAAATGTTTCCAGAGCTGAGAGAAATGCACCTCCAGCTTGATTCTAAAACGTATGATAGTGAAATGATAAGGAAAATGTTATATCCTATAAATAATGACAAGATTCTAGAAACTTATCAAGAGAAAGAGGCTTCTCAACAAATGACAATGGAGCAATTTCTTTGAAATTATTTCAAAAAAAGGTTAACCAATTTAGAACTCTAAGATGTGTCATAGCAGTAGTTAACTGTGTGAATTGATTTTTCAGGACTGCAAAATCATATAACATTGACCTCCAATAGTCCCCTCTCAGAATATTGCTGCAAGATAGGCTTCTTTGTAGCAAAGAGGAGGAACCTAGATGGAGATAGATGCTTATTTCAATACTGGATGAGTGAAGTAGAAGATTCATGAATTCATTGCCAGCTTGGGCTACAGATTGAGACACTGTCTCAAACAAACAAACAAACCAACAAACAAAAAAACAAACAAAGCACAAGAGTGCAAGTGAGCCAGGAAACACGAATCTAATTTAAGAGAAAGGTCCAATAATCTCAAAACTGAGAAAGGACACCCGGAGAGAAGAGCCAAAAATAAACCCAGAAAGCAACAATTCCATGTGCAGGTAGGACGGTAGAGGGGAATCCAAGAAAGAATTTCTTGAGACAAAAGTGAACAGAAATGGTATAACCAGCGGGAAGTTGAAAATTGTTTCAAAAAGTAGTGTTATCAACACGACAGGATCTGGAACCACCTAGGAGACAAATCAGGGACACCTGTGAGGAGTTCTTTCCCCTGGGCATGCTTGGGAGGGGTTGTCTTGATTAGGTTAACTGAGGTGAAAGACACACATGAAAAGAGGCAGCACTACAGGCTGGATGTGAGTCTTGAGAAGGTAGCTGAGTGTGAGTTCTCTGCTTTCTTGCTGCTGTCCTGAGCTCCTGCCGCCACGATTCCTCTGCCGTGATGGACTGTCACTCCAGCTGTGGGCTGACATAAAGCAGCATGCCCTTTAGGTATTCTTGTCAGGTGTGGTAGTTTGAATGTAACTGGACTCGATAATCTCACAGGGAGTGGTGCTACTAGGAAGCGTGGCCTTGTTAGAGGAAATATGTCACTGTGGGAACAGGCATTGAGGTTTCCCATGCTCAGGATACTGTCAAGTGTCTCAGTTGACTTCCTGTTGCTGACAAAATGTAAGACTCTCAGCTACTCTTCCAGCACCATATCTGCCTGCATGTCACTGTGTTCCCTGACGTGATGATAATGGACTGAACCTCTGAAACTAAGCGAGTCATCCCGATTAAATATTTACTTTATAAGAGTTGCCATGGTCATGGTGTCTCTTCACAGCAATAGAAACCCTAACTAAGACACCAGGTCAGGGTATTTTATTTGAACAATAGTAACTAAGACATTTCTCCAGATAAACCATCCAACCATTGAGAATGCTATGACACAACTCTGTCTTATCTCTGAGCATTCTAACTGCTATGCATTGTATATGATGTATGAGAACTGTTCGTACTCATTAGAAATATTATGGGTTTTTTTTTTTCTTTTTTTAGAGACAGGGTTTCTCTGTAGCTTTGAAGCCTGTCCTGAAGAAAGCTCTTGTAGACCAGGCTGGCCTCGAACTCACAGAGATCCGCCTGCCTCTGCCTCCCAAGTGCTGGGATTAAAGGCGTGCGCCACCACCGCCCGGCTAGAAATATTATGTAAGACAGAAATAAATGCAACCTGGGATTTTAAATTTTCTTGTAGCCGCCATTAAAAAGTAAAGTGAGAGTTGGGCGGTGGTGGCGCACGCCTTTAATCCCAGCACTTGGGAGGCAGAGGCAGGCGGATCTCTGTGAGTTCAAGACCAGCCTAGTCTACAAGAGCTAATTCCAGGACAGGCTCTAAAACTACAGAGAAACTTTGTCTTGAAAAACAAAACAAAACAAACAAACAAAAAAAAACCAAAAAAGTAAAGTGAAATTAATTTTAAGGATGTTTTATTTAATCTCATTCCTCTAAAATTTAATCATTTCAGCATATAGTCAACATAAAAGTTATTAATGAAATATTTTTCATTCTTTTTTCTATAGTGCTTGGAATTCCCTGTGTCTTTTAAATTACAGAGAGTTCCACTTAGATTGGTCACATTTCAGAGTCACTATGCAAAGACTCTTCTGAGCAGAGCAGTTCTGGACTGTGGGAGACATTCTAAACTACCAGGCAGAGTCCTCATTTTCTCCTTTCTTCAGCCAGTTTCTTATCTTAATAACCTTCTCACTCCACTCTGCTTGGCTTTCTTCAATCAAACAGGATAATGCTAATGTAGTCACAGAGTTGTAATTGGAATACAGTTTTGAAAATAGAATAACATGAAGTGTTTCTGCTTTTCAAGAATAAGGACTGAAATGAAACGGCAAGTAGCATTGAACCTTTAATTCCGCCTGAATAACAGCAATGCGAAACAGATGATCATATCCTGATGACAAGTATGGTACTACTTGGCAGGAATAAGTGAAGGAAGAATTTGGCTTCGTAGCATTAGAAAGCTGCCCAGACAAATTCTACGAAGAATAGGGAGTGTTAGAAGAATCAGGTTACTCGCATGTAGTTCATGAAAGAATTGCATCATGCAGTTGGAGACTCTCAGGAACCAGGATAGCTCACACCTCAGCACACCTTTATTCTAACAGCGTGTCAGGCTTGCAAGCACTGGCTTTTGAGAAAAAAATCCTCACACGTGCTTTTCTGTACATTAAAAAATAGAATTGTTTTCTATTATGTATCCCTAGATTCAAATGCTTGTTTGCTTCTTTGGGAATTATGTACAACTTATTGCTGAAGTAGCATTTTCATAATAATGCTTTCAAGCACTCATTGAGAAAGATGAAAAGCTAAAACAATACATTCAAAATGTCAAACATTTTTGGATGTTTTTATTTCTTGATTTTTTTCTCAATTCAACCTAAACTACAAATTTACCAAAAAGTAATATGTTTTTATTTTGTAAATCTAGCATGATTGGGATTTATGTACAACTATAAAACTTTTACACAGGCATAACATGTATTACTGTAAGCTGGGTGCTTTAATCTTAAAATATCAATATTTAATATGTATACTTTATCATAAAATATATTTTAATCAGAAAGTAACATTTATCACATAAAAATTCAGTGAACACTTTGGTCACCTTTTATTGGCCAGGTGCTGCAAGAATATTATGGTAGCTCTCATCAACTTGATTGGATAAAGAGACACTTAGAATGTTAGCTAGGTATACCATTAAGTATGTCCATGAGATGTTTCAAAGACTGTTTGCTTGTAAGACAGCAGCTGATGTGCTACTGTCTAGTGTTCTGGGGACCTGGAAGGAGCAAAGCAGAGGAAGAAAGAAGCCTATTACACCATCTTATTTCTCTTTCTCTCTCTCCCCCGACTTGGTACCATGAAGTTAGATTCTTCTCCTACAATCAGTGTCATGGTGTGGCCTTGCTTTAGGTCCCCATTCTTGGTTTTGTTTGTTTGTCTGTTTTGTTTGTTTGTTCTTTGAGACAGGGTTTCTCTGTGTCTTTGGAGCCTGACCTGGAACTAGCTTTTATAGATCAGGCTGGCCTTGAACACACAGAGATCTGCCTGCCTCTGCCTCCTGAGTCCTGGGATTAAAGGCAGGCACCACCACCGCCTGGCCATAACCAGCCCTTTCTTATGGTCAAGAAGAACAACCATATTTGATCACACCCCAAACAATTTGCATATTTCATGCAGCAGCCTTCGTAATGTCTACCATTCGTTATGGATTTTGGTTTTACATGTAATCAAGCTATCTACTTCCTTTTCATTTTTAAAAATATATGCTATGAAAATGCACTGATCTAATTAATTAATTAATTAATTAAGCTGGTCATAATAATAAAACTCCAAATAACAAACATAATAAGAAAGGCCTGTCTAGGAATCACAGGTTAGCATGTTGACCATGAACAGGGTAATTAATCACTTTAAAATAACTTTACATAAGCTACTTATTTTAAAGGAAAATACTTTCTGCCATATTGACAAATGTGATTTATGTCAACTGAAAAAAGACAATAACCCTATTACCACCAAAATTGGGACAAATAAAAAATAAATTGGGCATCTATGCCCAATAAGGTACTCTCAAAGAGGAAGATACTCACCACAGTAAAGGTAATTCCAAAAGACACCACCTACCCAGAAATGGGACATCTTATAGAACAGATGACCTGTCCTCTTAAAAGATGGTTAAAAAAGAATGACTGAAACAGAAGGCAGTATGTGCATTCAATTTGTACACCTGTGAGTTCAAATGGAAAAGTAGGCAAATTGCTATATAAGACATTCAGTATCATTAATGTTAATTATAGCTGGATATTTAGGAATAAAATGTTTTCTTGATTTTTTAAAAACTTAACTGTGTTTTGTAAGAAAATGTGTTATTTCCTTTTTACTCTTATTGGAAATAGATTTTTTTTTCTCATATAGTATTCTGACTATGGTTTCTCCTCCCTCTACTCCTTCCAGTTCCTTCCTACCTCCCTTCCCATCCAAATCCTTCTCCTTTCTGTCTCTCATTAAAAAACAGACTCCTAAGGGATAATAATAAAATAAAATAAGAGAAAACAAAAAGTAACACATAAAATGGGACAAAACAAGCCTTTAACTATAGTTTATATTATTAGATTTGTGCATGTAAAAAATAAATTTGTGATGACTATGGGCTAAAAACTCCCCGTGATCATGAGGTGTTCATAGTCCAAGTACCTTAGACTGTGACTATTTGTAAATAAGCCCGTTACATCAAAATGAGGACGTTGAATATGTTCTGGTCCAATATGACTAGTGTCTTTAGAAGAAGAGGCTGTTTAGACATACAAAGATCCGGAATGTGAGCCCTGACACATTCTGACAACAGACCATTAGACTTGGCTAAAGACCAACCATCCCCAAGCTGAGGAAAGGACAGAAACTTCAGAGGGAAACCACCTCTGCTGATGGCTTCACCTTGGACTTCTAGGCTTTAGACGTGTGAGAAAGGTTATATTTCTGTTGTCATAACATAACTAGAAAACCATGATGAAATTTAAGAAATATATGAATTCTTTAAATCATAAATACATGATTAAACAAATTATGATTTGTTTCACCAACCACCCAGGGTGTATTTGATTCTCCATTTATTAGGACAAGTTTTGTTGTTGTTTTTAACTTTTAATTTTTAAAGCCACCTTTCCCTTCTCTTTCTATCTGCTCTTTCTTACCCCCTCATTTTCCACTTCTCATCTTGTATACTTTCACATCCATTCTGATAACCCTTAGCATGCATTCCCTAACCATATTTAACTTTTCCTTAGGTTGATCTTATAAATTGGCAAACCATAGATATTTACAGTGTCTGATGGTGTTCTCTGAACAGTCAAGTAGTTTGTTTTGCATTTTCTCAAGGTTCCCAATTCCCATGTCATCTTCATGCATTATGAATCCTAACAGAATCGAAATGATTTTTGAGGATATTTACAAATTGCATGAGTTCTCTCTTTCCCCAGAGGGCTCATCTGGCAGCCTTCTTTGTCTTCTAGGGAGATGATCCAGGTAGTCCTCCCTGCCCTTGCCACGCTTCTCAGAAACTGACTCCTTGATCTCATGGCTTTCCTTTCTTCCCTTCATGTGTGGGAACATATCCTGCAGTCATTTTCTGAAATGGTTATTTTGAGAAGTGAATGTCCTCAGCCTTTCTATTTTGAATATCTCTAGTCTACCTTCACCCTTAAGCATTGTTTATTTAGAACTTTGAGGTGTGCTGTGCCATATCTAATAGCAACCTGAACAGTTGAAGTTTTGTGCCGTTTAAATGATTCATTCCTTTGTAAGGCCATTTAAGAAAACAATCTCTGGGACCTTTGAAATATTTATTTGAAATTTAATACTCTATCTGAATAAATAAGGAAGTAAAGAACTCATGCATTACACAGAATACTTAAAAAGAACTTTCAGTTTTAACAATGTATTTCCGCTCCGGGAAGTTCTCTTTTATTTAGAAAACTCCTTTCTTCTCCTTCCTTTCTTATAGTCCTATCAGGGATTTATTCTCTGGCTTAAAACCTTTTCTCTCATAGTTTTAATAGTTGTTGTTTTTCTACATTGTGAAAAAAAACACTGTGTTCTTCATAGTAATGACTTTTATTTTATTAGCTCCCAAAACAGGCTTTTACAATTCATATATACATTGTTTACAAAATGATTATTATTTTTATAGCATCACATTCTTGCTTTATGTCACATCTTCCTGTTAAACATGCCTGAGACTAGACATTAAACTTATTTTAAAGTTAACTTCTCTATCCTCAGTTGGTTCCTCTGGGATCCTACTTTTCTATTATGAAAAAGAAAACTTTTTCATGTTCTTGTTTACAGATTCATTAAATAGCTGGGAAACTTTATTACAAATGTGTATGTTTAGTAAGGAAGCATTGTAAAAACTGGGAGAAAATATCGTTTCCTAGACTGGGTTAGGCAGCTTTCCAACTTTGTAGCAAACATGGGTGATGATCTACTTATAAAGAGAAAAGATTCATGTTGGCTCGCAGTTTTGCAGGTTGCAGGTCATAAGCAACTGGACCTGTTATTTTTGGCTTGATACAAGCTGCACATGATAACGGGAATGCACTGCAGATCAAAATGCTGATCTTCTTCTCAGGAAGAAACACAGTAAGGAGGCATTCAGGTCCTAAGATCCTATTCAAAGGCCTGCCCACGACCCAAGCACGGTTTCAAACTATAAACCTGGCCTTTTGACTTGGCAATTTCTCCTTTTAGTTGCTGTGGCGAGCCAGAAGGAGGAGGCCTACACATCACTGTTATTCTGCTCCACATTAGCTCCCAACAGCTATGACTTATGACAACATCAAGTCTGTCTATGTTTCTGTATCTGTCTTCTCTCTTACTGTGGACCTATTGGTTTTATAGGTTCAAGAGGTCTTGGCTTCCATTTTTTAATTAGGTGTATGTATTTTCCATATGCCTCATTCTGGGATTTGTGACTCTGAAGATGACGAAAGTACCTAAAGGCAAGCAGGACAACGTAGATCACTTAAAAGCCTTGCCTTTGTCACACCCATTACTACAGTTACATCCATTACTACAATCAAGTTACATGACCAAGTCCAAAGATAGTGAGATACTATATATTTTCCACGTGGCAAAACCTGGCAAATACTTAGAAGAGAGACTTGTGAGCCAACCATGCAGTTTCCTACAGCTACCAATAGTTGTGTTTAATTGCCATAGTTTCCCTTGAATTGTTTTATAAATTCCACTGGAGGGGAATACTAGGAAAACACTAAGCCTCTTATTTTAATAAATCATACATTTGAGAAAAGGAGCTAAGTGCACAGAATAATAAGGCAGTAGCTCATCAAAGTGCCTTATGTAGAGCAGGAACTTGATAAAATTCAACAAGTAACAAGTAAAATGATGCCAAGATGGGCCTGTAAGATAGCTTAGCAAGTAGAGGTAATTGCGACCGAACCCGATGAGCTGACTGATCCTCAGGATTCATGTTGCAGAGGGAGGGAACTGATTTCTGCAGATTATTCTCTGATCTTTACTTTCTGAGCTGTGGCATACACATAATTAATTTTTAAAAACTAATATATTAAATCAGTATTTGGAATGATATGAAACCTTAGAAGTATTTATGCTTTTTCTCCCCAAATACTTTATACATTTTAGAATTACAAGTATAAATACATGTTGTTTCCACTCTATTAGTTCTCCTAAATTCTGGAATTATTCATGGGACACATTCAGTTTTTAACTTTACTTTATACATCAATTAATTTCACCTTTTCTCTCACACTCCTATGTAGGATGGTTGAAGAATTTAGGATCAAGTGCAGTTGTTATAGAATGAAATAGAATGCATCATATTGGCATGTTTTCAAAAGTAAATTTGTATTAGCAATCTTACTTCAGAAGAAAAACAGATTGGCTTAAAACACATGGAAAATGCTAGTCACTTTTTTTCTGTGCTTACTAGATGGCATCTACTGGCTTCAGCTTAAGCCTGACTTTGCGAACACCATAAAATCAAAGCATTTGCCTGAATGGTTTTCTTTCCTAAAAAGTTTAAAATGATGATTAGATAAAATATTGTACTTAAAAAATGACTCCTTTGATTAAGCTTCTTAGCAAAGATGAATAATTTCTAAGGCTTTCAGGCCAAAGGTCGAGAATTTCATCCGTTAATGAAGCCAAATCAATGACAACTCCAACAACCTTGGCTTGACTTTTTTTCTTTGAAGTATTTCTTGTTATAAAATGATATATTTGGTAATTCCATGATCGAAGTAAAGTTGATGAAATGCATGTTTCCAAAGTCACAGTGGCATAGCCTATCTGAAGTATAGAATTTGACTTCACTACCTCACCTATTTTGTTGAAATAGTTTTCTATCTTTGTTGGTGGGAGCTTAGTGTTGGACGACCAATGCGGTCTATAGTTGCGCCTTGACATGGTATGCCACATTGTCTCCTTGGCTATTTACTGTGTTTCCTGTTACTTTTTCTCTCGTGAATGAAAATATAGATAAGTGAAAAGATTTTGCAGTTAAGTTTTTATTGTCATGAGGTGTTTCAAGTAGAGAAAGTTTTCAATTTCAGAGTTGGAGCTTAGGAATTAATTTATTATACATTGAATACCAAAGTATGTAGACAGGCCATATTATCTAAATCTATGGGTTTATTTTGAGTGAATGGTTCCATGTTGTAGGCAACCAGAGACTTTTCCATAAAGTAAAAATATTGAGCATAAAAATAATTCCACAAGGGACCAGAGAGGTGGTCCAGCAGTTAGGAACATGTATTGCTTTTGCAAAGGATCCAAGTTCAATTCCCAGCACCCTGATTGTATCTTCTGTCCTTCCTCTGCTTCATTCTCAAGTGGCTATTTGAAACCTGTAACAAAGGTTCCTACACACTCTTCTGTCCTCCATGGGCATCTGTATATACTCGTGTGTACATAGTTCATTCCCTTCCTATACTCAATTAAAAATGAAATACAATAAAATGATTTCATAATGTTCTTTTTGGCAAGCTCACACACCAATCAGATAGCCTTAGATGCATGGAGACTATTTTCATAAATAGAAATGTAGTTTTTATCTTGCAATTGAATATTTCAATTCAACAATGGGGGGGATGAGGTATCAAGAAAAGTAGTTGCTAAGCACAATGGCAAGGTATTATGTTTGATCTTTATCTCTGTATCTGTCCCGACCTCTTTATCAATCCTACATGACAAAGAAAAAATATTAGTTATATGTAAAAGGTTCCAAAGACTGTTACAACAGAGTGTCTGCATGTGGCATGCTATCCTCCAGTTCTGGAAGCCAGAAGTCAGCAAATCAAGTCACTGATGGATCCATACTCACTTTGAAACTTAAAAGGGAGTCCTGCATTGCTTCTCCTGAATTCTGGGGTTTTGCTGACAATTTTTGGAGATCCTTGGCTTATGATAACTTAACTACAACACCTATTTTCATTGTCATGTGACCTTCTGCCTATGTGTCTCTGATTTCACATGATGGTCTTTATAATATTGCATTAATTACAACTGAAATGACTGTTTCAAAATAAGGTCACATTTTGGGGGAATGGACTGCAGTTTAACTTTTTAGGGAAGCAGGACTCATGTTATGACAAAGTGTAAAGTATGACCATAGACTCAAGAATGGAAGTAAGTTCAGTCAGGCTAGGACCCTTGTTACCCTACCTGAAATACATGAGAATTAGGAAGGACACCCCTTCTGAGTAGACATATACCAGGACATATCCCATCAGAAAAGCAGAGAAAAAGTTAAATTTCAGTTTCTTGCCCTTGGTATGATGTCTCTATGAAGTACATAAAGAACAGAGACCAAGAGTGGTAGATAAACTGGAATAGACAGTGATGATGGTAAGACTGTCTTAAAAGTGCTTGCAGTGGCAGGTTTATGAAAATGTATTGTTTTTGTGGGAATGGAGCAGAGGAGGGACAGAAGATACAATCATTCATTCAGTTAGTAGTATTTGTTTTCTGCATGTAACGGTGCTTTGATGGAGATGGATATACAGCCTAGACCAGAGTGGACCATGGTTCCTTCCTCTTGCTAGTTTTCTGTGCACATAGCATGAATTATGGGGCGGGGGAGGCAGATGAGAGAAAATGGAGTCCCTGTCATGTCTAGAAGGCATTATCCTGGGGACAGTAACCTATTCCTCTGTTCTTAGAGTTTTCCCATCCCCTCTTCTGTTCCCTGGGCCCTATTGGCTATCTCATAGATGTACTAACTGGGACAACTGGTCATGTTGTTCTACACATTTTGACCAGCTTGTGGATCTCTATAGTAGCTTCCACCAGTTGCAAGCAGATTTGAGAATCACAACAAAAGCAAAATGGTCAAGAGTGGAAGTTGGTCTTATAGAAAGATAGATATGTATTAGTTTACATGCCTTTCATCTAAACAGTTAATATTTTTATAAACAGCAAAATAAAATGACAAGATCCTATTGTGATTGGTAATTTTATGTGTCAATTTTAGCTGATTTATTTCTGGGTATACAATTAGGAATTTTTTTTTGATATTATTAACATTGTAACACGAGGGTCTGCTTGTTGGGGTTTCTGTCCCGCCTGGTCCCCCAGCCATTTAGTTCCAGAGAAATTCACGCAGAGAGACTACATTAGATATAAACTGATTGGCTCAGGCTTCTTATTAACTCTTATAACCTATATTAGCCCATTATTCTAGTATATGTTAGCCACATGGCTCAGTACCTTTTTCAGCGGGGCAGGTCACATCTTCCTTCTTTGATGTCTGGACAGGACTGGGGGAAGAGCTTTCTTCTTCCCAGAATACTTCTGTTCTCATTGCCTCACCTCTACTTTCTGTCTGGTTTTCCCGTCTATACTTCCTGCCTGGCTACTGGACAATCAGCTTATTTAAAACATGATTGACAGAATACAGACAATTGTCCAGCACCAAACATGAGTCAGTAGACCTGGTGAAGCAAATGACCTTCTGTAATGTGATATGAGTAGATATATGAGATCATTCAGTCTTATGAGGGCTGAAACAGAGAACAAGGAAGAGGAAGGAAAGATTTCATTTTTATACTTGCTTAAGACTTGAAACTTTAGTCTTCTCTTGTCTTTGGATGGGAAGTATATTGTCAATATTCCTGGTTCCTATGATTTTAGATATAGAAAGGAGTGGCATTATTGGGTTTTCTGAACCTCTACCTTGTGGGCAGCAGGTTATGGAATTTTCCAGACTCCATAAACATGTGCATGTGATTGTGCATGAGAGAGAGAGAGAGAGAGAGAGAGAGAGAGAGAGAGAGAGAGAGAGAGCGCTATTTGTTCAGCTTCTTTGGGTAGCATTGATTTATATGTTTACATTTGACCATGAGGCAAAAGTATATTTTCAGGAGTGGATCATCCCTCCCCAGACTTCTGCATGCAGCACTGAAGTATGTGCTTTAGTCCAGCATATCAGATGTTCTTGTCTTGAATTTTAGCTCACCAGGGAGTGATGGAAAGAATCAATGGATAGTTAGAGATTATTATTTGTGGCAGAGTTATGGAATTAGAGATATGAAAGCAAGCATTTGTTTTGGGTGACATAAGGCCAGCATCCTTGGTAACCTGGCCTTAGAGTAGAGATGTAGTTCTCTTTGGTTTGTACTAATTCTCTTGAGGTTGAACCTCTAGACTTCCTAATGGTACTGAGTGCTAGCCCATAGGGTCTTAGAATCAATTGATTTTCTACTTAATATAGGAGTTTGTTTCTTTTATTTAGAAAGATGGATGATGGTGAGCAGAGGCTACAGTGGGTCAACAATGACTGACATTTCAGTCATGATGAATGAAAACAAAATAGAGTGACTGTCCCACAGACATGTCTAGAGTCAGCTGGATAAACAGAGGAGTACATGGAAGGGGTCAAGAGTGAAGGTAGAATATGTTGTTATCCACCTAGATTTGATCAAGGCAGTTATGATAGTAAATGCTTTTCTGGGGAGACAGAGTTTAAAGAAAGAAAAAAAACCCTTCAGATTAATACAGCCATCTCTACAGCCCCAGAGATAAAGACATTCTTAGACTAGTGGGTGATACTCTGATGTTTATTTATTTTTTCTTAATCATTTTTGTTTTAAGCAGAACCAATGATCATAACATCATTTAAAAACAAGAAAAGTTGAGGTCTGTTTTGAGGAACCTGAGTTAATCAACTTGCTCATGAAGAAACAGACATCTAAATATGAATAAGATCATTGTTAACGTTTTTGTTGGCATGTCTAGTAAAGGGCATCACTGTGACATTTCCTTCTGTGCTTATAACACACGATGATCACAGTTAGTTCTCCTTCACTCTTTCTTACCCCAAGCATTACCTCCTTTCCCCTTTCCACTTCCAAAGTACTAGTAGTTCCTTTTTTACTTTTATGTTCTTTTGTCGCTTAATCCCACATGAGAGAAAACACGATCCCTGTTGTCATTGGACTGACCTGTTTCATTCAACATGATAACCTTCAGTTCCATCTATTTTCCTGAAGACACTGTCATTTCATTCTTGTTTGTGCCTGGGTATAAGCCATTTTCTCCCTCCTCTCTCTCTCTCTCTCTCTCTCTCTCTCTCTCTCTCTCTCTCTCTCTCTCTCTCTCTCTCTCTCTCTCTCTCTCCTCACTCTCTCACTCTGTCTGTCTGCTGTCTATCTGTCTGTGTATATCACTTCTTTTAATCCTTCTTCTGTTGATAAGCATTTAAGCTGATTCTATAATTTGGGTATTGTCAACATTTTTGGAGGAATGAAACTTTTTTTAATATTTGCTTTCCAAAAGCTTCCAAAAATATAAAACAGATTTTATAGTTTAAAATGCTTTAGAATTCTTGGACCTTTCTGTGCTTATAAAACTAGGTCATTGAGTAATGTTCAAGATCGAAACTGTTTTAAACTCTAAGAAAAGCTGTTGGTAGTTGAGCTGAAGAGTTGTATTTTTTTATCTTGAAAATGTGATAAAGATGGCAAACTGATTTTTGCCCTGTCTGAGAAAAGTAGGCTATTAGAGAACTTTGAGCCATGATATTCTCCAAACGACTTAGCTGATTAATATCCCCATAATGCCAAGAAATAATAGAACTTTGAATCTTTTATGCTGTCTACTTTCTTCTTTAACACCCTCTCCAAAAAGAATTATTTAGGCCCCTGAGTGAATCTGACAGCCTTCAGGATCTGTCAATATGCTAGAGAATGCAAGCAAACAATGTTTTCCAACCTGTAGAACCATGTGGGTTTTCTTTGGCTTCATTCACTGTGCATGGCAACATTTCCTGAAATTTGATCTCTGAAAGACTATTCTTTATTTAAAGATAATCCTTGGAAAATAGTGTCTACTGTTCAAACACACTTGGGTAAATCTAGGTGAAGCAAAACTGAAAACGAAAAACCACTAATCTGTCAAAAATAAACACTGAAACAACTTTTTAGTGTTTGGTATTGAATATGCAACTAATTTTTCTGACCAGTCCACATTTGTTAAGCAGCTTCCATTGTCCAGGCATGGAATGTAGGCATTGGGCATAAGAAAAGCATCCTTCCTCCCTTCAGGGATGAAGGACTTATGAAAATCTTTTGTAGATATTAACTGGAGAGTTTCTTCATTGTTTCTGCAGCAAAATGGCAGCATTGTATCTTACATTCAAGCTGTACTGAGGGCTGAATAAAAAGTATGAATTAAAGGTATTATACAAAATGTAATCTCTCTAAATGTTGTGTAATTATAACTGTGCTGGGTTTTTTTAACCATAAAATTTCTTTTCTTCTCTCTTCTTCCCTTTCTCTCTATCACCTTTTTCCCCCTTTCTTCTTCCTTCCTTTATATGCCCCACTTTGGATAATGAAAGACAACACTGACTGATTAATTCCCTGGGTATTATTTTGTCAGGGTTTCCCTAAGAAGTCCAGATGTTCGTGCATAAGGCCAGGATAAACAAGCAATGAGGTTGTCTTAACTGATGACCTTAATTATCAACATTGCCTGAGTGCATCCAGCCATAGTGAGGTCAGCTCTGTGAAGAAAGCGAGATAAAGTGAACTGGAGTACTCAGAACTGAAGATTCTCAATGTTTCGATGTCATCAGGGATACAAAAGGACGGCATTTATGTCTATAAAACTACAAAATTATAGTGATCTATTTAAATCGTAATTGGAGAGATTCTTTTCTTACAGAGGATTGAAGATGGGTTGGGGAGATACCACCAGGATACTTGGTATCCACAAAACTTAAGGATTTCAAATATCCTTTTTTGTAGAGAAGAACCAAGGAGATGGAGATTTGAGATGGTGGGAACAAGGTGGGAGATGAGCATGAATTAAAAATTACAGTTAAGGAGCTGTGATGATTTCTAATCTAGAAGCCAAGTGTATGCATAGGTAACATACTTCACATGTCAGTGTAGGACTTGCTACCCACAAAACCCTCACTAATATTTTACAAAACACGTGACTAGATTATGGTGCTCAGGTGGCATCAGGAAAGGAATCAAGACTGACGTTAGATCACGATTCAAGCAAAACTAAGCTGGCTTGCTTTTCATTGAATGACTCTGCACAGGCTCTGGGGAAGTTACAGACATGAAACCAACAGATAATTTTGTTGTCAGAGATTTTATCATATGAATGAGATATGACACATACGTTTATGCGTGAAATAATGCAGAAAGTAGAAAAATATTGAAAGATTGTTTTGAAGAGCAATTTAAAAATCTACATTTTAGTTTACCATTTTATTCACTTAAAATAATGAGGGCTTCTCATTAATATCTGTAGACTATTAAAAACTTTTTAGAGGGTCCAGTGAGATGGCTTAGAGAATGAATGTTTTTGCCACTGAGCCTGACATCCCAAGTTTGCCCTCTGGGAACCACATGGTAGAAGATGAGCACTCACTCTACAAGTTTTCCTCTGACCTACATATAT
>NW_026067949.1:6398509-6415505 GCF_014885135.2 Alexandromys fortis
ATGGGGTCCTCTTCTGGCCTGCAGACATACACACAGACAGAATATTGTATACTAAATCAATAAATAAATATTAAAAAAAGATTATTATGTTTAATTCAAGTCAATAAGTATAAAACAACTTTGTAGAACAAGTTGTAAAATGACAGCAAACAAAAAAAAAATAAAAGACCAAACAAACACAAAGCCAGACAGCTTCCTCCCGGTCATTGTTTTTGAATGTCTCTTTATCTTCTTTGTAGTCTAATGTGCTGATTCTACTCCATATTCCAAAGCTTAGTATTCTGTCATTGACACAAACAGTGAAAATGGTCAAAACTTCCTTTTATTCAAATTGTTGGTGGAACAAAACACAGAAGTCTCATTCCTATCTGTATTTGCTCAGTTACTTTTAATGACAGGAAACATTAGAATACTTTGAACACCTAAAAATAATCTTCCAATTTTAATCAGAGTGAATTAAAAACTGGTTCTGCTTCTGTTGCATTGAAATGATAAAAATCTTTATATTTAACTTCTCAATTACATAAAGGAGTTTTGAATTAGTTTTTGTGAAGTATGTCTTAGATCAGAAGAGAACAATGGCAGTCGGTGGGAAAGATGACCACACTAGGAGAATGTGCTATAGAACTGCACAGCCCCACTTCAGCCTTCTCTGGATTCCCTATCATCATTAAGCCTCTTTTTTTTTTCCCAGTGAAAGGAAGGGTTCTTTTTCTTTCCCTTTCTTTCTCTTTGTCTAAAACTGGATATTATTAAGCCAGGACCTCAAAGAAGTCCTCTTCAGAAGTATGCCAGTCCATGCTGGGCAATTTGCTCCTGGCAAACTGGTAATCTCTTTCTTCCTCTTTATCATAACAGAGACAAACAGGAGTTAGGGTCAACAATGCACACTTATAGAATAACTGGATTTTAGAATTCATTTTCTTCCCTCTCATGGTTTTTGACTCCAAAATGAATTGCAAGCTTCCTAACTTTTCTGTGCAAAGGCAGAAAGAATAAAATTGCCCTTTAGTAGGTGATACTCCTAGCAGCCCTGGGGTTTTAGATCTTTCAAAAGTCTGGACAGTACAGATAAGAGCTAGAAAGAAGGAAGTTTTACCAGATATGCAAATAAGGGAGAACAATTGCTATAGCAGGTCTTCTTTTGTTTTAAGAAGTACTGTGTTGCTTAATACAATTAAAAAAGAAGTGACCTCTGAAAGGACATTTTTGTAAGAGCAAATATTTTCAAAGTGTCGAAATAGTTATTTAACCGCTTTTTTTAAAAATTAATTTTGTTTGCGTGTCGATCCTTTTCACGAGTTAATTCTTAGTAAATTTCTTTTGAAAAGGTGAAAATGACTAAAAGCAGATCAGCATTTCTGAAAAAAAATTAGGAATTTATTTAGGGTTACAGAAGTTAGACTTGTTGGATTAAAAAACAGATTTCCTTTCATGAACTGGATGCTGTACTGCAGGTCCCTCCAAAGGAGTCCAGAAGCAATTAAGAAGATAATATGTCAAAGAAGAAAAGAATTCATAGTGATTTTTGCATAAAGAGAAAGCACATTCTGATTGAATATCCAGGCAAAGCTTTGGATAAAAAGCACAAGCCCCTCTTTTTGTGTTTTAGGCGCTTGATGGGCTAGCAATGGTGCATTACATTTAGATGATTTTAACATCAAAAAACATGGAAACAGGGTAGTAATGGTTAAAGAATATGCTGGCACAATATTTTCCAGTTTTTAAGTGACATAAGTTGCTTTTTATTTGTGCAACATTATCTAGTATGTGATAATTTTTGGTCTGCTTCAGGGCAAACACTGCAAAGTCAAGTTTTGATCTCATGGTAGTTAAGACACTGCAGACATTGAGCTGGCAAATAAGAACTCTGGCCCTTCAGGAAATACAGGTTTAGGTGCCTGTGAGTCTCTGGTCACAGAGTTTTCAATAATTGATGGATAGCCAATTTTGATTTATGGATGTTTCTATTTAAAGACCTTTTGTTTAATATATATAAATATTTAATATTTAAATATTTAAATATTATATATAGTTGAATCATTGAACTCATGCCTGAGTGTAGCTTATCAAATATGTGTATCTTCTTTTTTTTTTAACAGCTTGAGAATTTTAGTGCAATAGTTCGAGATTGTTCCAAATAGTGAAGTCAGCAAAACAATAAGTGGAAAAGAAATCTCCTTAAATGAGAATGATCCATAGTAAAAGAATGATTAAGTTCATACAAAGTTATTATGATATAGTAAATATCAAAAACAAAATTCAAAGTTGTATCTATGGTATGATTATGATGAAGTTAGAAGGATTGCTTTAATTTCTTTAAAATATTGATATGAAATAAGCCAAAATATTAATTAAATATCACTGGTGGAATCCTAAAATGTATATCCCGGTCTTTAAAAAGAAACTGATGGATAGTAGCACAGATAGTACCTATAGTTCCTTACATGCTCTGATCCCTAACTAATATGTCCATATCTTGGATTCTCCCATTGGACTCTCAGCTATAGGCACATTTAGCTCCTTGAACACATTATACTTGTGTCTCTGTCTTAGGGCCATTTTCTTGCTGTTTTCTATTCATGTGCCGCTATTTTCCAACAGATCCTTGAGGTTAGGCCTTTATTTTCTTCAGACTTCTAATCTGCTGTCACTTTATCAGACTATTGCATCAAAAATACCAATTTTTTTGGACACTGAGTGCTGCCAGTAAGTGTGAGTGAAGTTGGCAACAAGATATAGAGCAAAGAGTAGGGAGGGGTTGGAGAAGAATAATTGGGGTGGTGGTGGATGATATTCATGCACGCAATTCTGTCAGAATAAATAAACGTATTTAAAATGCCAACCTTGTCTTCACTATTACTCTCTGACCCATTGCGTTTTTCATCATAACACAGTGTTTCAGTATACTTGTTTATTTTTCCAACACAATAAGCATATTGAAATAAGTGTCCTTGTCCTTTGGTCCATCTCTGGAGTCTAGAAAAGTGTTTAGCACAGAGTATATACTTAATAAATGTTTGTGGACTAATTTTACCAAACCAAATGAAGTCCTGACATAAAAATACAACCTGCTAATCTATTCTTAACCTTATATTTGAATTTGAGAATTTAATATGAAATATGTAGATGACAGTGCTTTTAAATGTATGTTTTTAAACTTAGCTTTTACGATTTGTATTTTGGCTTAGAATGCCCTAACAATATATGGAGTTCTTATTCTATTATACGCTCTTAGTTTTGACAAAATTAAATAAGGTAAATAAGTATATAGCATCTATTTGAATGCCTATCATATCGTGTTTTTCCATAAAATCCTTAATTACTCTGCCACAAATAAAGGAGCCAAGACCAGAGAGGCTGGACTAATCACCTCGTGTTAAGAAGAAAATAAGTCATGGAGTTCATATTGAAATGTACATATCTTCAAACTCTAGGTCTCCACTTTCCTTCTATCTAGATTCATTAATTTAAAAAAAAGGTGGTGGGGAGAATAACATGAAAGATGGTCACAGGAGTAGATATGAATAAAGTACATTATATGTTTGTATGTAGTAATGAAACCCCTTTGTAAAATTAATATATATTAATAAGAAAACAAAAAAGTATTGGGCTTTTTGAGCTAGGTTCTGTTTTGTGCCCCAAGGAGAGAATAATGAACAACAGAGAAAATAGGAAGTTCTCATGCCTTGTTATAGTTTACTGGTAAGTGGTGGGAGGGGAGGCAGAAAGATAATATACTAACAAGTAGGAAATGTAGCATTAGATGATGATTAGTGCTGTGAAGATGAAGCAAAGAAAAGGTGAATGTTATGGAAAGGGAATTGGTGTTATAAGTGCTAATGTTTTAAATCAGATAGATAAGGTTGATATCACTGGGGAAACGGTGTACTGAGTTAATCTCAGGGATACAGCTCCTTAGCAAAGGGCACAGCCTGTGCAGTGGCTCTGGGGCCACTGGATGTTAGATAGATCTGAGGACAGGAGGAAGCCACTATTTGAGAAAGGGAACCTTCAAGGTGGAGAGCGTCAGGGACCAATATCAGAAAGGAACTGGATTTGGGGGAGGTTATGTGTACTTTAGCTCCTCTACGAGTGAAATGTGGAATCCTGGGCAGGCTTGAACAGAGGCATGAGGTGATTTACGTTTTTAAAAGGAGTAGTGTGATTTATGTTTACTGGACAGGACTGGCTTCGAATGCCAAAAGTTTGGTTTTATCCATCTTAGTTTGAGATGTCTGACATCTCAAGTAGAAATATCAAGCAGGCAATTACATAGAGCCTGGAATCCAACAGAGAGGTCTAGGCTGGGCATATAAATTTGGAAATTGTCAGTACATAGATGGTATTTAAAGTAATAAATTTCGATGAAGTCACCAAGGGAGGAAAGAGGTCTAAAGAACTGAAAGCTGGGGATTCAACTTTAAGAGGAACCAACAGAGGATACTGAGAAGGGTCATCCAGAAAGGTGGGAAAACAACCAGGAGAAAGAGTTTCCCAGAAGCCAAGAGAAACAAGCCTTGAAAGGAGGAGGGAATAGCCGGTGTGCAACACAGCACAGAGCTTGCATGCATGGAGGGGAGAGGAGAGAGACTATTTGGGAAAATATTTCCTTGTTTTAACTAAGAAACTTGCCTTTCTTCCCCAGACTTCCATGTAGTGGTATAAGGTGTCAGGCTGGGTTGGGCGCTATGTTTGATTTGCTTTTGTTATATGTAATCCATCTGTCCTTACTCTGCCCTGATTACTGAAGATCCTGGCCAGGAACATATCATATCCGTGGGGGATGTGCATTTGCTATGTCTGGCTGGTAGACAAGTGAATACGACTGCTGCTTCATCAGTTTGCAATATAGTCGCTCTGTGGCCTAAAGCAGAGTTGGAAGTCTGCCTCGCAGTCTTCAGAATGAAGCCCAAACTCCCTAGTATGCCTTATTGACTTCAGAAGATACTTGGTTTCTCACTGTCCTCTCATTCTCACCCTCCCTCCTTCCCTTGCCTCTCCTGCACTCACACACACCTGACACTCTATCCACAGGGAACAGCTTGCTATTTTTCCAGGCACATCTATGTCTTTGCTGTCTCCATATGCTCTTCATTACGCTTGCCATGCCCTTGCTGGTGTTTTTTGTTTGTTTGTTTGTTTTTTTGTTTGTTTGTTTGTTTCTTTGTTTTGACCATGAAAGTGACGTGGCCCATATAAACTCCTACCGTGGAGCCCCACGTTGGTATACTTACTTTTTTTCCCCTTGGCTTTATCCTCCTGTTGGATTTTTACACCACATTGAAATGGCTTCCATGTCAATTTCTCATTGGGTTTTGTATGGTCTTCAAAGAGGCGGATCAGAAGTTGCTTACCTCTTTCTCCTGCTCTCTCTGTAGGCACGAGTCAGCTTTTAAAACCTCGAAACTTTATGCTGGTCTTTGTGCTTCATACTCCTGCGTTTTCTCATTTTATCTTCCAACAACTTGTCAGGCTTGCTAATCATACAAATTCCAGCTGAAGAAACTCAGATTCAGAATGGTTATGGGATTGTTTATGATGGCTCGTTTCAGTTGTCACCTTGACGCACCTGTAAAGAGGGAACTTTATTTGAAGAATTGCCTCCATCAGATTGGCCTGCAGTCCCTGTCTGGGAGATATTTTACTGGCTACTAATTGATATGGAAGGATCCTGTCTACTGTGGATAGACAAATTCTTGGGACTGTGAACTTAGCCTATACAAAAAAGATAAGAGGAATCAGGCTAGTAAGCAATGTTCCCCCATGATTTTTGCTTCATGCTCTTGCCTTGAGTTCCTATCTTAGCTTCCCTTGATGAGGAACTGTAACCTGTAAGATGAAATCACTCCCCCCCCCAATTGCTTTTGACTATTGTTTATCAGAGAAATCAAAAGCAAACTGGAACATTGCATAAGGTAATGTGACCTATATTCCTAACTGATTATAAGGGCTGAGCACTAATATCTATCCTGTGCACTTAAATCAAGAATAGAGAAGCAAGAATTGAGGGCCTCAGTTCTTAATATTAGTCTTCAGTGCTCCAACATTCTCAAATAATTCCTAACTATTGAAGTTTGTGTTCATCCTGTTTCCACATAGCTATATGGCATCCCTGTTTTTGACGCATATTACATTAGTATGATTGTTTACCCAGGAGAAACTTTATCTTTACACCCACCCCATATCAACAACTAGCCAGATATGAGTGAGATGAAGACTCTACACAGTGGAAGGGAAGAAAAGGGAGAGGAGTAGTAGGACTACTACCTTGTACAGCATCTGGGAAAATCCAGCTCATTGTGATCATACCCACACTCAGAGCAGACGGGGGGGGGGGAAGAGATGGGTGAATGTGGTGGCCGTTATATTCATCAGCTTGGTTAAACACTAATTCTAGCTAAACATTTCCTGGGTGTTGCTGTAAATACATCTTGTAAATGTGACTAATGTCTTTAATCAGCTGTCTCTGAATGGTCTGAGTTGCCTGATCCAATCTGTTGAAATGTGAGAAGAACTGAACCTAGGTTTTCCTGAGGGAACAGGAGTGGTACCTGTGGACTGCATCAATAGCTACTGCAGAAGTGTTTCCACCTGTCCTTCCTGACAGCCTGCCTACAGATGTGCCTGGCCAAGATCATACAATTTACTGGACCCTCTTTCCTTGCAATGAACTCCTTTCTCTTTCTCTATTGGTGTGTGTGTGTGTGTGTGTGTAACTGTAGTCATATATGTATATTATAGGTTTGTGTATATACAAATCACACTGGATCCTTTTCTCTGGTGGAACTCTGATAAGGAAACAAATAATAACAGTGGTACTAAAAGGATCCAAAGATATCAATGTAGTAGAGTAAGATAATACAGTAATATAATAATGGATACTACGAAGATGAAGAAAGGCCAAAGGAGTGAGTGGTCCCTTTTGCTCCACCCCATCTGGGTTAGTTGCTCTTAGTCTATGGTCTATGGTTGCCTGACATGGCACAGTTGTAATGTATTTTGATGTTTGTGAGCCACTATTTTCCTTCCCCATATCCAATATTTAAGCTTGAGAGCCCAGATTACAACTCATATGCTTATCCCTACATGTAGCTTAAAGTTTAACTCTTAGGGTGAAATAAAAATTTCCTGATAAATCAAAAAGAGTTTCTGACCTTAGGTGCTCAGAAGTGCCCAGACAATCCCAACCTTCCTATGGCCAGAAAGGAAATTTTGGAGGATTCAGTCTTTGAATACCATCAGAAAGAAACTCCAGACAGCAAAAAGTCTGTCTTGGTAACTTCAAGGGCACACAATTTACTAGGTCCTATTTTCTGTAAGGGGATATCATTTGCTTTCCAAAAAGATCCTTTTGCCTCTTGGTACACACTGGTGACTCTTAAAAGAGCATCTGAGTTGAGGGACTTGTGACTTTTTATTTTCATCGGGGGCTTTCTCTCGGCTCTTTTAATTCATTTTGTTACTGGTACCAAAGTCTGAGATGTGCTGGTTCTGCCAAATGGTGAGGATCTCCTCTAAGGATGCTCTGAGGGGTATCAGGTATTGACTTTGCTTGCACTTGCCTATTCCTTCCAAGACCATGAAGATGTATCTCAAGTGCTGGAAGCAAGCACCAGAAAGGGAGAGGTGAAATCCTTTTCCATTCTTTGGGAAATAAGATAGCTCGATCTTATTTTCAAAATCTCTCTTTCATTATAGTGAAAGGAAAGAGGAACTTTGTGTTTATTTATTGAAAAAAGAGTCACTGAAAGAAGTAAACTTGATAATGAAGATGAAAATACAATAGGAGAAATGCTGGTTCTAGGGCAGGAAACAACACACAATCAGTCTGAAGTGTCTTATAGGATTAGAACTCAAGGAAGTGCTGAAAAGCAAAGACAAAATAAACAAAAGCAACGCCATGTATGTCACATTGGGGTGTGTGCACACACCTGTGTGTAAGGAGGAGTGACCAGTACCCATAGATGGAACAATTTGAAGCGATAAAGTAGATGAAAAGTATTAATTATAACTGTTAAGTTTTATTCTTCCACTATAGATATATTAAAAAGCTATATGGAAGCCTGCTACTTAATAAGTTTATTAAAATTTAAGAAATAGTTTGAATAGAAGTACAGTGCATGAGAATATGATGCTCCTTCTAGACACAACAGGTTATGAAAAATCCCAGTACTACAGAGAAGCAGAAGGGAGCATAAAGTCTCAACCCTAACCAAGAAACTATTTGCAGTTATTATCTTCTGAGAAAATGAAAATAAGGGGTTTTTCCAAATGCAGTGACAGCCCATGTATCAGGAGCACTGTGACATCAGGTGTGTTAAGAACACCGTGACAGTGGGTGTGTGTCAAGAACACTGTGACAGCAGGTGTGTCAAGAACACCATGACAGCGGGTGTGTCAAGAACACCATGACAGCGGGTGTGTCAAGAACACAATGACAACGGGTGTGTCAGGCACACTGTGACAGTGAGTGTGTCAAGAGTACCATGACAGCGGGTGTGTCAAGTGCACTGTAGGGCAGGCCCAGTGCTCAGGGACAGTTGACAGATACAAAAATTAATCTATATTTTTGTGTGCTTTTTAAAAAATAGTGTGTTCTGCTTGCTTGTTTGTTTTTGTCTTTTTGAGAAAGTAAAAGCATGAAATTTGGTAGTTAGGGAGGTGGGGGAGATCTAGAAGGAGTTGAGGGGAGGGGAAATAATACAGTCAACTTTATTGTATGGAAAAATTAAAGGCCAATAAAACAAACAAACAAAACCAAGTAAACCCTGATGTTAGGTATAGGACACTTTCCTACAAGTTGTGGTCAGGACATCCCCAGAGGTCTCTAGAACAATAAAGTTTATTACCATTGGTTTTGGTTTCCCATCAAAACTGTATGGTGAGAAACTATTGTTGAAGACTCCACACATTTTGGTCATAGGACATGGATAAATGAAGCTGGAACTGAAAGGGCAGCTTCCTCCCTGACAGTTAGCTTTCACAGTACCAGAAGATGCTGTGCATGCTGCAGGGGAGGGGAGGTCATAAACAGTCGCAAGCCTTTTGAGCTGCAGCGGTGACTGGCATGGAAACACATACTCCTTGATGTAATGCTTTGGGGGTAACCCTCGTTCTGATTGGATTTGAAGCCCACAGGTTAGAAGGCATTCCTGGTACTGTAATATTGGTCAAGAGCTAGCATCTAGGGAAATCACAGGCTTTGGAGGAGAACCCGCTATCATTGTTTTGATAAATGAATATTTAGTTAAACTGCCTTTTAAATACTTGTGTGTGCTAGTGCTTCCTCAGCCTTTGTCAAAGAGGCTTTTTCTTTTCTTTTTTTTTTTTTTCTTTTTGGTTTATCGAGACAGGGTTTCTTTATGTAACTGTCCTAGGACTTGCTTTGTAGACCAGGCTGGCCTCGGACTCACTGAGATCCACCTGCCTCTGCCTCCTGAGTGCTAGGATTAAAGGCTTTTACCACCACCGCTGGGCATCAAAGAGGCTTCTTATTGCAGCAGGTGACAGTTAATACTGGGATTCATAACTGGTCAAAGTTCAAAGAGAGAATAGGGGATTGTAGAGTATTTGGTTCTGAATGAGTAATCTCTGTTACCCCCATCCAGTGCTCAGAAAAAAAAAATGTAAAGAGAAAGGAGAAAGAATGCAAGATCCCCAGGATGGGGAGGAGTGTTGCAAAAAAAAAAATTGGCTTCTAGACATGCTATGACCAACGTACTCACAAACTCACCATGGCTTTGGCCACCAGCAACAAGATCTACCTGCACAAAATTGAGCTTATCAAAATTTCATCATGGAAAGGAGAAGAGCCCATGAGGTCCCACTCCTTGCTGAGAGAGTGTTGACAGTTAACAGTGGCTGGGGAAGAGCTGTTCCTTTCCTTAGTGGCATAGACACTGGTAAGTTGTATATGCTTCAGTAAATAGCCTCTCAGCCCTACTCAAGCAAGCAGCATGGGTCACACATAGGAAAAAGGCATGAAAGTAAATGGAAGGACTTGAAAGTAGAGGGAGAGGAAAGGTTTCAGAGGGATGAGGAATGGTAACTGGAGTGAGAATTAATAAAACTGTACGTGCGGGGCTGGAGAGATGGCTCAGTGGTTAAGAGCATTGCCTGCTCTTCCAAAGGTCCTGAGTTCAAACCCCAGCAACCACATGGTGGCTCACAACCATCTGAAATGAGGACTGGTGCCCTCTTCTGGCCTGCAGGCATACACACAGACAGAACATTGTATACATAATAAATAAATAAATATTTAAAAAAAAACTGTACGTGCATGTATGAAGATGTCAAAGAATAAGAAAAATTAAACTATTTAGCTTGGATTTTAGCACGAGTTAAATGCATAGTAGTGATGGTTATTATCTAAAATGATTTTTTTAAAAAAAATCTTTGCAGAATGTAAAGCATTTTGCAGGACAAAGACTTACTCTTAAAATAACTCTGCCTATTATTAAAATACTATCTTTCATCTTGTCATTAAATACAGCTTCAAAACATAGGGCTGAGGCCTGGAAAAATGCTTTCATGGTGTTGGCGATTACCTGTTAGTCTCCCGTTATGGAGCACTAAAGAAAGACGTAGTAGAAGAAAAGCATAAACTGGACTCTTGTCTGCTCATACTGGAGTCTGCTCTGCTTCCCGTTGCTGCCTCTAGTATGTTCTTCCATCCCAGCAATGACAGTGCTTTCTGAAATAGACAATAAATCCAGCTGGCGGTGAATCTGACACTTTCAAAAACTGTTCTCCGCACTGGGACACTAGTACCAGACCACTCTGATGGGGGTCTCCCTTCTGCTTTTCCTCCAGCAGCATTTGAGCAATAAGTTTTATTTCTGTAAGGTCACCCCACCAACGTGGTGATAATAACTTCTAGTCTCTTACTTTTGTTCCTGAATGCTTGGCCTGTTGGCTACTTGAAATTTTCATGAGTATTTCTAGTAGTGATTATAGAGTGGTTATTGGTAGCTGAAAGTAACCATGGGGGAGTCATGGAATAATACTGAATAACTCTGGAAATAGGCAATTGCTTTGGTCCATTTTCTCCAACATGAAAGAAACATTTAGCAATACACCCACCACTGCTTTGGGTTTTCTTATGACTACTTTATTACCTAGTTAACAACTTCATAAAGTATGTAGTATTAATTTCTTTCTGTACACATAACTTGTCTGGTTTCTGTGTTCTGCATAATTTTTTGGGGGGTCAGGGTCTCATTTAGCACCAACTGGTCTTGAATTTGATATACAGCTCAAGATCGTCTTGCTTTTCCCTTCCAAATGTTGGGTTTGCAGGTATGAACCACCTCACCAGGTTGGTATTCTAGATAGACCTTGAACTATACAACAACCTTTTAGCTTTGTTTTGTGTTAGTCTATGCTTTATGCCAGGAAGACCAGTATGTGTGTATATGAAGTTTTGATAAATTCCTTTTGACTAATGTTTGTCAACATAGTTAATTTGAGTAGATGCTGATTGGGTCTCCAGTAGATAGGTAGAATGTTGTTTTGCCTGCTTGCAATGTGGCTTCTAACTCTGTCTCCCATATAGAAAGGGATCATATGTAGCTACTTAGCCATAGTTCTTTGCTGAGCACTAGATGTTCTTTGAAAAAAAAATCAGTTCCTGCTTTAAACATGATACAGTACTTTATATCATAATGCATGCCTCTTTTTTTTTTTTTTTTGTAAAACAAGCAATTCCTTGTTTTAGCACTGATGTAGATTTGGTTTCACGTGTCAGGTTTCTAAAGGCATGGTATACTTCATGTCTCTGTTTCCTTGAAATACATAGTCTGGCACAGTAGCTATATGCTTTCTATTAAGGCTTTGATCTCCATCTTAACTGCATAGTTTTGCTTACTAGACTTGGAGACCCCTTTCATTGGCTCTGCAAAGCTTTGATCTTTCCCAGCATGCCTATGTGAGGCCCCACAAAGCTATAGTCTGAAAAGAGATGCCAACATTCTACTATAATCATCAAAATAACTTGCAAGAAAAAGCAAACTTTTCACACAAATCCTATATTTAAAGATGTCTTCCTTCCAATAACATTCATTAAGCGACCATCTGTTTGCTTTTGATTATCATCTGGGCCACTAATAAGCGAGTTTAATCTGAGCAATGTTATTCGCACGCTACGTCTAAATTTAGTATGTTTCAAAGAAGTCAGCAAGGCTGGCCTCCAGGAAATATTGACTTTGATGTAACATCTGGTATTCAGGGGTTTTCTTTGTAGTTCCTATCTGGGGGGGGGGGCGGGGGCGGGGGAAAGAGGGTGTAGCAAAGGGCAAAATGAAATCAAATGACTTGGGCAGAGTCATGTAATTACTTGATGACTTAATCTGAATTACTTGCTGTTTCTATCTTTGGTTGAAAGTTCTAGTCTTGTATTTTTATTGTACACATGGTACATGTGATGTGTTCATGGCATTGTTCTGCTATGCATGCCCAACCATTCACAAATTGATAAACAAGTGTGTGTGGATTTGTAAGACTAGTTGTAGATTTATTTATTGTGCCATTCTTTTCAGTATGGCTCCCTATATTTTTTGAAGAAAATAACTTTCCCTGCATTGCCTTCCCCTTTATTAAAACAGTCATTTGAAGTCAAAGGAAACAGCTATTCTTAGCAAAGCCTCTCTGATCTTTCTGTTCTCATGGAAGGATGGAGGGTGAAGTAGCCTGGACAGCTGACTTGATTTGGGGAGACTAGAAAACACCATCGGCATGCAACCTTTTTATCTTCTCAAATGCCCCTCCTCTCTTCTCGGTCTGGGCTGGAGATCAGAGAGATATCAACACCCTAGTTGTGTACTTGGAGATCAAGGTTATGATGCTTTGTTATAAAGGAGAGTCTTGACATTTTACTCAGTCAATGTGTTTTTATAATCAATGTGTGATTTTAATATCCTTGTACCAATTATAGCCTAATGTATTCCATCTGATTAGTGCTTTTAACTTTTAAGATTTTTTCACATTTATGATTTAATTTAATCTACAAAGGTTTCTATTATAAAATAATTTGCATGTTATGTATATTACATATGCTTAGAATTGTTTTCATAGCACCAGAAGAACTGCTCCAGATTTGATACAATTCAACCATATTTTAATATTTTATACATTAAAAATTAAACATTAAAATCATAATCTGACAAAATGACATTTAAGCCTTAAGATTACTGGATTTGCCTTGAGCAAACCACTAGAATTTTCCAACCAGCCCCCATGTTCTCAGATGTGGACTATGTCAAAGCCTTGACAAAATAAAATGAGATTACATGTAAAGTCGTTAGCATATGCTGTAGATCGCTTCTCTTCCAGCCCAATAGCCACCATCTTCATCAGAACAGAAGTAAACATTTTCAAGTGACCTCAGAAAATGGGCTTCTTAACTACTGACCTTCAGTCAAAAGAAGTGGCTCAGTGAGGCCACTGAGCCCTCACTCGAGATTTCTGTTGCTTGGCCTTCTACCTCCCAGCCTGTTTATATATAATTCTGTCCTAATTGTGTGTGGCCTTGTAGTCTTACGAGGTGCTGACAAATATACACTGTAGAGGGGTAAGTGGAGAGGCGACTCTTATCTGTCTAGCCATGGGCAAGTCATCATCCACGCTGGGGCGATTGTCTCTGGTGGATGGTTGCCTTGATGTTACTCGCACTCTTGTGGGCAATCCTTCACCCATGCCCTGTATGTAAGTCCAATAAACTCATTCATTCCCCGAGATGAACTTTGGTTGGAATATTATCAGTGTTACCCTACAAAGAGGAAGTGGATTTTATTTTTTTGTTTTGTGTGTTTTTAATGTTTCTCCAGGGAAAGAGCTCCTACAGCAGTAAAGTGCACTGATACACATTAAACACATTAAAAGGCCAGGGAATAGTCTTCAGTTCTCTCTCTCTCCCTCCCACACCCCCTTCATGTGTGTGTGTGTGTGTATTTGTGTGTGTGTTTGATTTTTTTTCTTTTAAATACACCAGTGTCTTGCTCTGGCTCTTGTCTGACTGTTGGAGAGTTTATAGCAATCAAACATGTATGGAATGAAAATTATCTTGAAAATCTTAGAAAACCGGCGTAGATGGTATGGTAGAGATTTTGGTATTTTGATGCTTTAGGTGATACATGGGTTCCATTGTATTTTCTTTGTTCAGTCTTAAGATTGTTGGAAATGTGGCATGCTTCTTTCCCTGGGCCAGGTATAGACATGAGGACCAACCAAACTATCCGGATGTGGGCTGCTCCTGGAACTTGAATCCTGGTGAATTAACACAAAATTAGAAAAGTAAATGAAATCAACTGTGACCCAAAAGTGACCATCAAAGAAGCTGGAATTCTTTGGAATTAGATTTCCAGTGATTATAGTTGTTGTAATTAAAAAAAAACAAAACAAAACAATAAAGCAGCGCGAGAGGGATTTTTTTTTCTTAGTTGGGGAGAAAGTGAATGGGAAAAGGAGGTAGAGGAGAGGAGAGACCGGTCTCTGGGGACAGGAGTGCTAGAAGAGAAGAGAGAGGCAGAGAGAGAGAAAGAAAGGGAGGGAGAGAGAGAGAGAGAGAGAGAGAGAGAGAGAGAGAGAGAGAGGCAGGGAGACAGAAAGGGAGACCTTTTAAAAGGAAATATAGCGGCCATGCACTGAAGGTGCTCTCAGTGGCTGCAGCTGAGGATGTATCCTATCAGGACCCCAAGGACCCCAGTACAGATGCCTGACTACTAACAATATTCAGGAAGATTTAACTTTATGCCTCAGTTTCCTTATCTCTGAAGTGGGATAATTAATAGTACTTCGTTCCTAAGGCAGCTTGGAGAACTAAATAAATTACAATTTCTAAAGGACTTAAAATATTGTTTTATATATATATCAAACAATATATATACCATATGTGTGTATATATATATACACACACACACACACATGGTATTTGTCTTAGTTAACTTTTTATTTCTGTGATAAAACACCATGAATAAGGGAACTTATAAAAGAAAACATTTAATTGGGCTTATGGTTTCAGAGGAATAGAATCCATGATGGTGGAGAGAGGGTGTGGAGGTAGGATCAGTAGAGAGCTCACATCTCTTAGCAACAAAGAGGAGGTGGAGAGGACAGTTTTCCCCAACACACATGTCCTCTAACAAGCCCATACCTCCTTATCTTTCCAAACAGTTCCACTAATTGAGGAAAAAGTATTCAAACATATGAGCCTATGGGGGCCATTCTCACTCAAATCAGCACAGTATACACAATAATGGCGATTGTAAATACTGGTATTATAATTAGTCTGGGCCTTGAGACACCCAGACCTACCTACTACTTGTTCTCCTGTGGTTTTGACTTTCTAATCTTCCCTTTAATTCATGGTTGGAGGGTAGTGAGCCAGAAGAATTGTGAGGTCAGATGAGTAAAGGGAAAATCAAATAAGGCATTGAATCTGCCTATGGAGTAAGGACTCTGCATTTTCTAAGTGTATTGGGAAAAGTGATGTCCTAGAGCAGTGGTTCTCAGCCTTCCTAATACTGCGACCCTTTGGACCTTTTTAATACAGTTCCTCAGGTTGTGGTGAAGCACAATCATGAAGTTATTTTTGTTGCTACTTCACAACTGTAGTTTTGCTACTGTTATGAATCATAATGTAAAGCTGTGATATCCAGGATATCTGACGTGCAACCCCAAATGGGTCGTGGCCCACAAGTTGAGAAACAGTGTCCTAGAGACTAGGTGTGCGATGTAAGAGATCAGTAGCATTACACCTCATCCCAAACTTGTGTTCAGTGTCTTCCTGCTGGCCGCTCAATACTGACCTGGATGAAAATAATGGAAGCAGAAGAAGAGGGTTCATAGTCTCACTTATCTCTGATAAGGACCCTGGCAGCTCTGTGGAGAACAGTCTGTAGGAGGCTCCAGATGGAAGCAGGTTAGGGGTGTAACATGGTGAGGCAGGCCTAAAATTTATGAAGAGTGGCAAAACAATTAAGAAACAGAATACTGAAGGGTGCATTTTGGAGACAGAGTGGAAGTGTATGATGATGAATCCAGTGAAGGGAACGCGCGAACGAGAGGAGTCGAGCATGAGTGGTTGAACTGTGTTAGTAGAGCCCATGACTGTCGAGATGGGGCAGACAAGGGAAGTGGAGCAGAAGCTTGTATTCAAAAGGCATAGTTTGCATCTGTTTCCAGACCTGAAAAGAATGGTGGATCAAGGAATCGCTGGGAAGGAAGACATAATTTAAAAGCATGCCTTAGACTGGCTGACTTACTGGTACTTATTTCCCTTCATTTTTTATGGCCGAGACATCCAAGAATAAGCTGCCAACAGGATGGTTCACTCTTGGCTTCATGCGGTTGCCTTCTTCGTTACTCCTCAAATGGTGAAGAGAGCAAGCTTTGTTTCTTCTTCTTATATGGATTTAATCCCTTCATAGAGCATGCCCTTGTAATGCTGTTTAGACCTAGCGACCCCCAAAGGGCTCATCTCCAAATACCATCACATTGGGAGTTAGGGGTTCAGTTTTTGAATGGGGAGGCATAAACTTTAAACTGTTGATATAAAATGTAAATTTCATTGCAAAAGGACGATGAAAGTTTGTTCTGAGCCAAAGATGAATTGCTGTGGCCCAAGAACAAAAATTTAGAGTTTCCTAACTAATATGTTTCACCATGAAAATGGTGACATTAGCTTTTATAATCATAGAATAAAGGGCAGCCATAAATCAATTTATTGCTAAACACAGAGTTGGATTGCAGTAAAGTAAAGAAAACTGTTGTAGGCTTCCCATGTTATGTGATGACATTCCTAGCTTTTGGATTGGTGGAAACCAGCAGTTTATTAAGAATACATTCCTAAGATTTTTGCTTAATATCTAAATGGATACAGGCCAGACACACAGAAGGGCGAGAAGCAACCATGGAAGAGATTAAAGATAGTTGGAGATAACTTTGACTTTCTAGTCACAATACTCCAGTTTTCTCCAGTCACAAATTTTTTTTTAAA
>NW_026067949.1:6422021-6444634 GCF_014885135.2 Alexandromys fortis
AGTAGGAGCTTAAAACTGTTGTTGAGCACTGGTCCTAGCATACAGCAGGGCAGGGTTGGGGGTGGGGTGCTGGATCGTGGTAAGAAAGACAGCCCTGCAGAAGGAGCTGGGGGAGGGAGGTTTGTGCTCTCTTCCGGGACTATCGCCCCTGGATAGCACACACTCACCCGTCCAGATGGAACTCTTCAGCACCTAAACAGGGCCGCCTGGTAGCCCAGTGATCCAGGGATAGAAGGAAGGACGTGGCAGGCAGTGCAGGATCCAGGAGAACACAGGAGCCCCTGGAGCCCAGGCTGAGGGTGCCGGGCTCTCTTACTGGGGACCTTGAGGCTCACTGCTCTGGGTGGGTAGCCTTAGAGTAGGAGCTTCCAGTCACAAATTTTAAAGCCGCCAATAAGTCTGCTGATTCTATAACGTGGGCATGACTTTTTAAGGCAACTTCTGCCCACGGGGAAGAGTAACTTTTCAGTGGCATGCAAAGTGGAGGGAAGAATTAGGGAGCTAACACTTTAGTTCCAAAGCACTGTTCACAGTGGGGTTACTGTTAGGTGTGAAGAACTAGAACTGAAAGATAGGTAGGTATCACATAGAAGGTGCTCTTCCCTAAAAATAAACATAACTTTCTATCTAATATAAAAATGAGTCTATTTCATAAAGAATTGAACAAACATAGAGAATAATAAAATTATTTAATAAACTTTTGTCCTTCTATGCCCCTGCCAGATTTTCTTCAAGGCCTAAGAGAGTTGCTGACAAACTTTTGACTTAAAAATTCTTCCTGTGTCTTTGAAGCCATACTCCAATACTGGTAAACATACGGAATGATGCTTATGAGAATAGGTGCTGTGTTCAAATCTCATCTCTTTCCTTTCCAGCAGTGTGGCCCTAAACAACTTTCTAGAGCAGCTCCAACTATCAGTTTATGTGTCACAGGGAAAACGCATGTGGTTAACTGTGGTTCAGCCATTAAGTCTCATTCACAATGTGACAAGAGTGACTTTTTTTCTTACTTTTCATTGGCTAAGGTGATTAGAGGGTGGGTCCTGACACTAGCAGAGTGGGGCTGCTTAATCATTTTGCAGCGGGGGGGGGGGCAACACAAGGCGTAAGACCATGCCCGATTATGCTCTCTTTCACGGAATGACAGCAAATGGAGAACTCTCTCATTATCACCCAGAAAGAACAGACCAGAGAATCATAGTCCCAGAAGCTCATTAGAAGAAAATGGCTTTTAGATCTTAGAATTTTAAGTTGGGTTATAATGGTACATTTCTTTGTGGGTCTTAGTTTCTGTGAGTTTAATGCCTGCATTTTCTAATTGCCAGCTACTGCTTAGAACCCTTTCTGGCTACTTCACAGGCATGGTGTGACATCTCTGCCACTTATTCTGCCCCCTGGGTCTCATCAGTTTTCTGTGAAACAACAAAGACCAGTTGTCATCCACTTGACTCATAATCACTTTGTGAGGATTAATGAGTTAAAGTTTGAAAAATATCTCCAGCTCCTGAAAGTGATAAATAGAAGCACAATTATTGATATTTTCCCACCTTTATTTAGACTTCAAAGGCCTTTCTCATCACCTTTGAGATTTTGACATAAGCTGTCTACAGTGGAGAATTTAATTTGTTTTACCTCCGTTCTGTCTGACATTTCTCTACCCTCACCCCATTGCTGGTGACTTTAAAGAAGAAATCTCAACCTTAACCTTTCATGTCTCCATCTGTTGAGATTTGTGTCTTTTCTTATTATTTTGTATATTTTATTCTACCATTTATAAGAATGCACTCTTAGACCTTTGCTATTAGCTAAATAACACAGAGACATAAAGGGCAATCTACAATAGCATGCCTATTCTGTATGGTGCCTGGTGAATGTATAGTGTGGGCCAATGATTAGTCAACATTATTCACAAATTGCCTTCCCATGAGCTCTCATTCTAAAAGTCTCACTATTAATTTAAATAGAGTTCAAAACAAATGTTGATTAATATATTCTGTGCATTAGCATATAGTGACTTCCCATCTTCATCCATCCCTAGCTTTGTCCAGATAGCAGAAAGAGGGGAGGGAAGCAGGGAGGGAGGGAGAGAGGGAGAAAGAGAAAGAGAGAGAGAGAGAGAGAGAGAGAGAGAGAGAGAGAGAGAGAGAGAGAGAGAGAGAGAGAAGAGAAAGTAGGAATAGGACTGGAAAAGGAATAGTCTGTGTAGAAGCTGTCACTTCAGGGATGTCAATTACTATACTTATGTCCACTGTGAGCTTGCTTTAGGAGTACAATAATAAAATTTAATATTTATTCAGCTAGGCAGTTTAGTTCTTCCAAACAGCAGGATGATTTTTGCATTGTTATTCACGGTAGCTGTAAGAGCAGCTCCTTCTGTACACCCATGTTTGCTTCTCTTTTAAATCTTGCTGCTACAAAGAAAACTCTTTAAATCCACCTGACTCCAATGATGAACTATTTTGCTTTCATTTTTGCACTAGTGAAGACAGATTTACTGGGCAGATAGTATTATTCATTAAAGAGCTAGCTCATACAAAGCTTATAGACAGAGAAGCTAAAACAGTTACATGTAAAATATGAGTTTGAAAGATAGTTCCAGTTTAAGCTCATTTATCTATCAATCACCACACATGTATAACGAGTGTATTAGCAGTGTCGTTGCCATTCTGCCTCATACTACCGAGCAGTTAGTGAGTCCTTGATTCACCGCAGCCTTTGTCAGTATCTAGCTATTGAATGAGAAGTGGGAAAAGCTTGGATTCTTTCCATCAGTCATCTTTGTATGGTGTGTGCCAATAACAGGCTAGCCATCAGGTAGGCCTTTCTTGATGAAGTAACTAAATATATTTTAATTTCTACCTTGCAAGCACTTTTTCAAGAGTTAAAAATTGGATGCACAGTTGGAACTCTGCTTCGTTAAGCTGTTGAACTTCTTTTGTTGCTTTGCTGGGAGACTTCTTTAAAAGCTCAACAAAATTAATGGCAACGAGCGTCATTATTCATTACTCAGCTTTGATTAAACAGGCATTCTAAATTGCTCAATGCATCATTCTATTTATGCTTTCAAAATCCTGTGATTGATCGTGGGCAAGTTATCCATTTCTTGGAATCCTAGTTTCTTTGCCTATACAGCGCATAAAATTTTGGTTTGATCTTGGTTACCACTCAGGATTTCTGTCAATACTACATGAAACCCTGGAGCCTTTGGAAATTTGAGTGCTTGCTTGGGTCAGGCACTGAGCCAGGACCTAAGGTTACAGAAACAAATCTGGTATTGCCTTGGTTGTCTTGGAGATTACAGTCTACAGAGGTAAGTAGACATTAAAAAATACAGATTACTATTTTATCACAGTTGTAATCAGTAGTAAAAAGTAAAAATTAGGGAAATATTGACAAAGACTTTTTGTTCCATCAGAATTTCTTATTCTTCTTCTAGGTCCTTCCATGGACATTTGTTTAAAACCAAGTTTCAGAAAAAATTCTGACAAGTCAATTTTTTTTTTTGATGTTCAAGACAGGGTTTCTCTGTAGCTTTTGGCGCCTGTCCTGGAACTAGCTCTTGTAGACCAGACTGGCCTTGAACTCACAGAGATCCACCTGCCTCTGCCTCCCAAGTGCTGGGACTAAAGGCATGCACCACCACCACATGGCCTGACAAGTCAATTAAATGATTACTAGATCCAAATGGTTTGATGTCCTTTAAGCCCATCTCCAGTGATGTCTGATTACGCTGGCCTTTTGTCAGCAAGAAGTCCAGCTCAATTTAGCCAGAATTCTCCTAGCTACCGATGTACTTCCTTTTAGTAACTTCCCATTCATTCGTTCATTTCCATTTGTTCTGTTCTATGTTATAGTTCTTTTCTGTTGTTGTGACAAAATGTCATAACCCAGGGAACTTACAGAAGAGTTTATTTGGACTTAGAGTTGCAGAGGGAGAAGATTGCATGACAGCAGAGAGGAGGTAGCAGGTAGATAGGATGGCTGCAGCAGGGTGCTAGGAGCTCACATCTTGCCATACAGCATGAACACAGGCAATGGCACTAGGTTCTGAAACTTTAAAACTCGCACTCACTGAGGGCCTTCCTCCACCAAAGCTGTAGCTTCTAGGTCTTCTCCAATGTCACCAACTGGGAAACATGTGTTCAAGTACATAAATCTGTGGAGGACACTTTTATTCCAGCCACCACACTGTATTTGGCATTGAGTAGAAGTTCACAGAGGCCTCTTTCCCCTGTTGAAATAGTACTGAATCAAATCCCCGCTCCCAGTCTCTTTAACTCCTCTTTGGCTCTGGTTTCTTGTGTGTCTGTGAGGGGGTATTGCAGAAAAACAGACCAGTAATGGGGGATCAGGGGAAAAAAGGCTTCCTTGCAGGGAGTAATATTACATAAGATCTGAAGTAAAAGGGGAGAGATTCAGAGAGAAGTTCAGGAACAGCACACTACTGAGCTGAGGAGGCTTTGGGTCTCTATTGAGGTGGTGGGCTCTGTGAGCAAGGATGAGTGAGAAGGTCTAGTGAGATTGAGGGCCCACAGAAATTGGTATGTGAGGATTCAGAGGCTGCTGTGAAAAATTTGCAGTCTGCTTTATAGATTATAGAAAAGATGGACAAGGGAGGGGCTGGAGAGGGGAAAGGGATGGGGAAAGTGTGTACTTCTATTCCAATTAATAACATATACTTTTTAAGAAGACAGCATGGAAATTGAATGTGTTGTCATGGGACCAAAAAAGTAGTTTTTAAGAAAACAGGCATGATATTTAAAATGGATAGTTTTAAATGGGTAAAGTAGCTAAAAGGATGTTTTTCTTTTTTTTAAGATAGTGGAAATATTTCATAATTGGATTGTGGTGGTGATTGAATAATTATAATTTTATTTTAAAAGAACTAAATTTCACACTTAAAAAGTGTGATTTTTTGGTAAGAAGATTATTCTTCAATAAGCTAAAAAAAAAGGGGAGAACTTCATCATTCAAAAGAGGTTTAGCAATTTAACTACAAAGAACAAGGAAAGACCTTTTTTTTTTTTTCAGTACATGGAGGTCTCTTCCAAGGTTCCAGCAGATTAGGATTCTCTGTGAGGTGGTACAAAGTGGACATTGTGTGAAGCTGGGAAGGTGAGGTTGAAGTAACAGTGAAAATCCACGGATGCTGGAGATGTCTGAACCTTATGACATCTGCTGAGAAATGCTGCACTCTGAGACTCAGGGTAGAGCCTATCCAAGACAGCTTTTGTGGGCTGTAGGTAGCAGAACTGGAGGGATGGGGCTCCCCAACTCTTTTGTTGCCTTGTTGATTTCATCACCAGCTCCAGATGCACAGCAGGGAGCTGCAGGATGTGGTTTTGAAAAATCTTAATTTATTCTGATCTTTTCTTGATATGTCCCTGTTGCTCCTTTTTGGAATGAGAATCTTTACTCTTAGCTATTGTATGATGGTAGTATTTTATTTTTAACTGTATGGGGAACTCACCTTTATGAGATTGCTGGAGTCTCAGAAGAGATTTTGCACTTACACTTTTGAGAAAGTGTTGAAATTGTAAAGGACTATGAGGGTTTTTTAAATCAAATGCATGTTTTTTTACATGCACATATGAAGATGAAGGGTGTTCAGTTATTGCTTTACCATGCTGTGTTTGTATGTCAGGTTGACAAGGATAGAGCCCTGATGGTTAATCTTGACTGTTATCTTGATGGGATTTAACCTAGTTGCAGAAATAATCCCCAGGTCGGGTCTATTAGGAAGTTTTTAGATTTGGATTACTTGAGGCAGGAAGAGCCAATCTGAATGTGGGTGAGACCTTTACATGGGCTGGAGTTCCAGACAGAATGAAAAGGGGGAAAGTGAGCCAAGCACCACCATTCATCACTGAAGGAAAGTCTGTCTTGGGAAGGAAAGAGGTCTTTCCATGTTCTTTGCAGTTAAACTGCTAAACCTCTTCCCACTGTTGCAGTTTATGCAAATGTACCTCTGCCTACTGAATGTGGACACAGGGTGAGCAATCACCTCACACTCCTGCCACCATGTCTCCTCTGTCATGATGGACTGGAGCCTCTTAGACCGCAAGCAAAATTAAAGAAAAGGGAGAGAGAAAGAGAACAACAAACAGGGAAATTCTGTAGGTTATATTACTGTGATCTAATTAAATGAACATTCAAAAGTGAGCAAATTTCTGGAAAGTATATTTGCAAATAAACTGCATCAGTAGGAAGAGGTTTAATAATTTAACTTCAGAGAATGTGGAAGACCTCCTTCCTCTCCAGTACAGACTTTCTGTCAGCCTCAAGGAAATGTCTGACAAAGGTTTTAATCTGAATAGAATCTGGCTAAAATGCTCAAACAATTGCTGCTCTTTGAAATGTGAATTTTATCCATCCACTGTTGTTACTGGTATTATTGCCAAACTCTGTCCCATTTGTCTTCTGTTATGCAATTGTATCTTTATGAACTGTATTTTCCAGTTGTAAAATGATCTATAAATCTTTTGAAGCCATGTATTGAAATAATCAGAACATAACATTGAATCTTTGAATTGCTCTTTCACAAAGTGTTAACTCAAGATTCCTAGAAAAATCAAGTGTAGTCAATGCACTGTTCACACCAAAACTAATATTCATTGTGTGCTTTGAATATTTAGAATTTGTTTATGATGTCCTTACCATACTGGTATTTACCACACTGGTTAGCAGAGGTGAACACTGTGTTTAATAACACCCCTCCGCCTTCCAGGTCAAATTGGTATCTTCCCTCTGAGCTAGGATTTTTTTTCTGATAGTCCTTTACATTCAGCCAATGTGGGTTTGTTCCTGTGGTGCTTATTCTACTGAGTGATTATACTAGCCATGGATGACAAAGGGATCACTGAAACATGTCTCTTTTGCCCTGTTTGGAAATTCATAGAACCTGGAAGGAAATAGCTTTAAAATCCTGCATAGCCGCTGATCCCCAAATTCTGCTTTTAGAAATTTAATAAAAAGACATGTTCGCTCATTGTAGAGTAAAAGATGAAACTTGATGAATGTCATCTTGCTGATAACCAAAAAGAGTTTAAGCTATTTAAATATCTATTATTCAGAGTTAAATTATAATATATATAATGAATATTATTCAGCCTTTGAACCTGGTGGTATGGAAGAGCATTGAATGGCCAGGCTTGTTTTAATATGCATCATTCTAGTGAAGAAAGACAGTATAAAAATATGTATCTGATCTTACTATTTGAAAAATGTATAGAAAAAGACTTGAAAGAGATGTAAGGGGACTTTAAGAATTATGACTTTTTGCTGATGTATTATATGTGATTTTTAATTTCTTCTTTGTGATTGTCTAATTTTTTTTTGTTTTCTACAGGGTATATAATGTGTTATTTTTGTAATGAGCAAAAAAGTTACTGAAAAGAAGGAAAAAAATTTACTGCCATTTTCTTCTCCTTTTCTACAGAAAGAGTCCAAATGATTATGAATGTTAACCTTCCATTTTGATGACCATTGGCAGCAAATGATATGGGTAGCTGATGCTTACATTCCTTTCACTAGAACCTAGAACCTCCGTTGAGAGCAATGAGGGGAGGCATTAGCAGAGAATTACCAGGAGTTACTGAGCAGCCCTCAGTGTTAATATAGCAGCCAACAGTTCTCTAGCCTTGACCTCAGGAATTCCACATATCAGCAAGTAAAGACCCTCAGTTATAGATAAACTAGGTGTAACAAGAGCTATGAAAACTATAATAGGTTAAGAGGGCAAAGAATGAGTAGTGTGGTATGTGCATACCAATGTAATTCTTAGACAGGGAGATGGAGAAGGAAACCCTGGCAAGATATTTGAGTTGACACCTAAAAGAAACTGAGAACTAGATTCATTAAGTCATCTGGCTATGTTAGATATCTAACTAATACAGAGGAATAAAGCCAAAACACTCTCTCTCTCTCTCTCTCTCTCTCTCTCTCTCTCTCTCTCTCTCTCTCTCTCTATCTCTCTCTTTCTCTCTCTCTCCCTCCCTCCCTCCCTCCCCCCCTCTGTGTGTGCTATAAAGGGTTGGATAGTATGACTGCACACTAGAGACACAGCCAACCCAGTAGCCACAAAGCTGAGTGCCTGACAGTCTCAATCTAGTGCTCAAGGCTGAAGGTCCTTGGACTGTTGCTGATACTGAGTCCATATTGGAATTGGAAGACTGACACGCTGGAGTCTGGCCTCAATGGATAATGATGGCAGCATTGATAGAAGATTGACTCCTTCAGGGAGAAGCAGAGACCTGCCAAGGCATGCAGAAGGCAACTGCTGGAAGGGGTCTTCTACATTGAAAGTATGTGCTTATCTCTTAATCCCCTCTGGAAAAGTCCTCACAGATATACCCAAAAGTGTGCCTCCTCTACATGCCTCAAAATCCCATCGAGTCGGCAAGAGTAATCATTCCATTGGATGTCTAGGAAGTGGGAACAGTCAGCAGGCAGGGCCCAATATACCGGAGGATAGTCAGACTTGAGAAGTAGGAGAGTTGGTGGAGTCGGAGGGTGAGGAGGTGACTGTCAGGAGCTAGGTCAGATAGATTCAGAAGTTCCTGGAGGACAAACTATGATAGGACACAAAATCTAAAAAAACATCACCCTGACTCTTCTAGGGAGACTGGACTATGAGGCTGCAAGAGTGGTTAGAGTACTCTCATAATTATTCAATCATAAGATTATCATAAGTCACCATAGGATCTAGCAATTCCATTTGGTAAACACTCAGATTCCAAAAATGTGACCACCAACTTTTATAGTTTACTGTCCACCGCAGTTGAAAGCTGGAGGCAATCCATATGTACACCGGCAGAGCAATGGGTAGCATCAACATGCAATAGACTACTGCTCAGTTTTAAAAGGAAAAGATGTTCTGACATACACTACGATGTTGATGAACGCTCTCGCACTATTCTAAGTGAGATAAGCCAGGTACAATAGAAACAATCTTGTATGGTTTCATTGCTGCCTGGGAAAATCAGTTCCATGAAGACTGAAAGCATAGAGGTTAGTGGGGGCTGAAGTGGTGATGGCGGTATGTCACTGTGAATATAGCAAACATTATGGAGTTTTATGCTTCAATGGTTAAAGTGGTAAATTTTATGTTAGTGCTTATTTTTACCACAATTAAAAAATATGATGCTGGCTTGAAGTAAGGAGCAAAAGTGGAGAGCTGGTGGTAAGAATTTCTGGATTTCATATATATTTTGAAGATGAGATCATGAGATTTCAATTAGCTTTCATTTCTAAGAACAATGTACAAGTCAATGATAATACCAGCCTTATGGGTCTGAGGAACTGAAACCATAGAGTTGTCCTTTTCTAATAGGAAAGGAATTGTGTGTGAAGTAGGTAAGCGGGGGGAGGTATGATGATTAATACTGTCATCTTGGCAGGATCTAGATTCACCTAGAAGACCTGTGTCTAGGCATTTCTATGAGGAATTATCTAGATTGCATTAACTAAGATGGTATACCTGCCTTAACTCTGGGTGACACCTTTCCATAGGTGGAGGTGCTGGATGAATAAAAAAGAGAAGGCCAGCTGCATGCTAACCTTGACTGCCCCCTGCTTCCTGAGTAGGTTTAATGTGCTTAGCTGCCTCAAGCTCTGGCAACCATGACTCCCCCTTCCCAAGGGACCATATCCTAGAACTGTGAGCATAAAAATCTTCTTCCTTTAAGTTGCCTTTGTCAGGGTGTTTTAGCAAAGCAGCAGGAAATGCAACTGATACAAAGGGGAAGGTTTCCAGATGTGCTAAGGGTCGAGATGCTTATGAGGCTTCAGATGAGAAGGGAGAGTTGTTGCCTTACCGATCACTAGTTCCTCCAGCTAGGCTCCCTCTCAGAAATCCTTCAGCATTTTACCGCAAGAGGCTCAGGATAGGACCTACGGTTTGAAATGCACCAATTAGATAATGATGTCAGATTCTTCTTCGAAGCAAACAGGGACACAAATGAATAAGAGAATAAAATGGAGCGAGTCAGCTCTCTAGGACAATAGAGAAGGAACTGGGGTGTTCCTGTGATTATCCTGATGCAGACTTGTGACTGTGTAATCCAGGACTAATTGCACTTTTGAAATCAGTACATTTTGTTCATTATCTTTTTTTTTTAATCAAGAGGTGGCCCTAATTTGCCTGCTCTTCAGATGAAGTTTAATGGAAGAATCTCAGAGTCGCCCTGTCCTCTTTTACTTGACAAATTAGGGTAATATAGAATAAAATCTAACCTGAGCTCGAAGTTGTTAAATACTTTAATTTTCATCTGTGTTTTGTGTTGGAAAATAATTTTAATATTAAAGGACAGCTGTAGACTGCTAATGACTTGAATACAGTTTGACTGTTTTCATGAAGTGCTCTGTGGGATGTCAGAATATTTAATTCAGGATGTTAAAAACATCCCAAAATGTCACAATAATTATATCACAGCAGGCAATTAAAACACTGGAAAATGCCAACTGACTAAGAGTGTTCCTTGTTATTTAGGAAACTATTAAGAACCTGACATATAAAGTTAAAAAAACCTGGGTATAACTTTCTATGTCAACAGACAATTTTATCATCAGATAGGGAACCTGCGCTTGATACAGTCAGGGCCATGCTTAAAACGCAGCCTCAGAACTAAGGCACCCACTTGATCTTTCACTCTAGAATATCTATATTCACACATTATAAAAAAAACATTGTTTGGTTTTACATACCATACCATATGTGCTGCGATACCCTTCACACAATGGCTGTGTTAATTATATCTTATGTTGGCAGCCTTAACTGATCTGATTTTAACATCTTAAATTATGGGCAATAGAATTATTTCCTTTTTTTTTTCTTCAAGCTGTATTTTTCTAAATCCTAATGGATTAACAATGTAATGCAGAAGCCCAGGGGCAGTGTTTGCATAATCCCTGAGGATTAGAGTGTCATTTTCAATAGGGATGTTAAGAACTGACTAGGATGGGCTGAAAGGGAATATATTCAAGCACAATGCATACAGAAAATCGAGTGTACCCCAAGTCCCAGGTGTGGCAATTCAATCCATATATGTTTATTTTTAATATGGATGAATGATTTGTCCACATAACTGTAGCACCTGCAAAGTTGATTGATATGGGATTTCTCTTTGTATGCTGTAATTATCATTAATAAATAAAGGAACTGCTTTGGGCTTATAGTAGAGCTATAGATGAACAGAGCTAGGCGGGGAAAACTAAATGGATGCTGGGAGAAAGGAGGCAGAGTCAGAGAGAAGCCATGTAGCCCCACTGGAACCAGATGGAAATTTAGCTGGTAAGTCACAGCCATGTGGCGATACACAGATTAATAGAAAAGGGCTAAATTAATATGTAAGAGTTTAGCCAATAAGAAGCTAGAGCTTAAGGGCCAAGCAGTAATTTAAATAATATGGTTTCTGTGTGATTATTTTGGTTCTGGGCAGCTGGGACAAGCAAGTGGACTTCTTCCAACAGTTGATAGTTGTGACAAAGAACCCAATTTTTAAAATCCATGTATGAGTTTGAAATGGGTCCTTTGAAGGGTTAAAGCTTATCTTTAACAAACATACTTAAGCAGTACTTATTATGTTATTTAATTAGCACCATAGCATTCATAGATAGCAAAAATTATAACAATTGGCATATTGGTTTGATTGGCAGGAAATAGTATGGAAAACAATGGTCTGACTTTCAAGACAAGGATGATTAAGTGAGGTTATGTCATAGGGCACCTACCAGAGAGTAATTTCTTAAAACATTTTAGTGCCTTCCTGCCTTGTGAAAACACACACCTCATCACCATAAAGAACTATGGTATAAAGATGGCATTTGAGTAGGCTATACAGGATTATAGATCAGATAGGATGGGAAGGCAATGTCTTGGGAAAATGTTCAAGCATAGGGTAGGTTTCTGTCTGATCACAGTTTTCAGAAATACAAAAATTTCACTACCAAATGAGAAATAAAATTGAATATTTAGCATGGGAAAACACAGCACATTTAAAATGTTGCTATTGTTAGTATTATTATGTGTGTGTGGGTAAGTATGTGTGCTGTATGGTTGTATGTATGCGATGGCACATATTTGGAAGTTAAAGGACAACTTGTGGGGGTTGATTCTTCTACCATGTGGGTTATGGAAATTGAACTCAGGACATTGGGCTTGCCAACAAGTGCCTTTACCTACTGAGCCCCACATGGTGAGGTAAAGGCCAGCAAATAACCATTTTAAAAATCTGAAAAACGTCACAAATATCCTCAAATGAAAAAATATTTTATTTTAAATGATGAACCATCTGCACACAGCTAGAATACCTGCGTTGTTATTCTAGTTGTATATTTTTAATTATATTTTTATATGACAATAATTTTGTGAATTTTTTCCTATAACGCATGGGAGAAAAATTAATCAGTCTTTTCTTTGGCATGTAGTCAAGTTTGATTTTTAAAATTTTTGATCTTTTGAGATACCTTTCATCTTCACAGCTCATTATTTATATTCTGTGTACATATTTAATAATGCTGTCAAGTTTGGGGAAACCTCTATAGTTGCTTTCAAATACATGTTGTAAGATTCTGGGCATTTCAAGTTTCTTGTTTGATGACAAATTTTCAGTACTGGTAGAGTTAATGCAGGCAGTAAGCAATTTGCCCCTTTGCATGAGAGTGTTAGCAGTCATCTTTGTTGGTGTAAGCATTTCATGTTAAATCAGCAAGAAATTTAAGAGTGTTCCTAATATGTTCACATCATTTACTCTTCTTCATTAATTAGATTAGTGAAGTAGCCAGAAGACTGTTCATTACTTTTATTCAAAATGTATTTCTTTCTCTTGGTCGTTTTATTTGATATGATGTGGAAGATTGTTGTTATAATTTGCTTATCAACATCAGAACAATTCCTTTTGATTTCATTTTTTATTGCTCACTTTAAGTTGAAATAGACCAACTGTTTAAAAATAATTTAAAAGTGGTAATAAGACTCTTCCTATTCACCCACCTTAGGAATCTATAGTTCTCAATTCCCATACCTGTTTTATGGAAATGATTTTCTAAATGACAATAAAAATGTGTCTTTACATTTCATCAATCATGCCATACCCATCCAGAAGAAAGTACTGCCTACACTGAGGTGGCTTGCAATGAATTTCCCATTCTTAGACACGACTGTGACACTAGACTCAGGTTGGAGGAATAGCTGATATGACTGATATGACATTAGCCTGATGTCCCCAACTTCCAAGTCAGTCCAACACCAGCTGGCATGTTGTAGAGGAAGTCAGTGTGGAGTAGACAGCTGTTGCCTTTCTGTTTAAGAATTTCAAGAACATGAGCTCGTGACAACATCTTGCTAGGGTCCATACCAGGTCCTTGGAATGATTCTGAGGAAGTGGAGACCCCGAAGTTTCATCATTAATTTTGTAATGGTCCATTATGATTTATTTTTTTTTTTTGCCAGATGTTCCAGCATAGCATCCGGTCACTTTCTTCCTTTGCTTTATCTGGGTGAGCACTATTTAATTTTTTTTTTAGAAAGTCTTTGACTCTAACATGCTCTGTTTTACCCTGGGGCATTAATCAGTGATGTCCTTGGTTGGCCTAAATATCCATCTTTCACCTGTCATCTGAGAAGTCACTTAGTTTTCCCTGGTTACCCAAGTCTGATATTAAAGTATTCCTTCACATTGTCAATATTGTTCATTAATATCTTAAATACTCTTAATAAAAACTGTGACAAATGGTATGATGTATCAAGAAGAAATCCACATCTTATCCAATGAATTTAGTATGTATGTATCATCTTGCATGTATTCACTCTTAGGGGCAAGTTTCTGAGATAAAGGAAACTTTCTTCTTTTATATGGTCCTACCTCTAGGCACAGTTCCTGGGGCATTTGATAAATATTACTTGAAATGTCAAAATGGTAAAAAGGAGCACTCTAGGCTGAGGGCATGATATCAACAGAGAAATCTAAAAGGGGTGGAAATCAAACGCTAAGCTGTGGGGGTCAGAATTCAGTGTTTTGATCCCATGTGTATCAACCAGGGTAAGCACTGGGAGCTGCATTGCATTCCTGTGCCTCAGTTTCTTCATCTGAAAACTGTAGGTAACAGTCATGCCAGCACCACATGGGCCATGTAAATTTAATAAGTTAAAATATGTACTTAGAACAATGTCTGATACAAGCAGACATTGATAGAAGCAGCCAGACCATTTTCATTATAAAAATGTAGATATTATTCTATTGAAATCTTGCTAGTGTTTTAGCCTTTACATCTTTCACATAAACCTGTCATTCATAAGACACAATGTTGAGTCTGAGTAAAAGACTTTAGAGAGCATTAATTCAAACTTTCCATTTTCTAGAGGAAGAGATTTGGAGTAGTAAACATCAATCAGGATTTCTTCACATTGGTTGGCTAGCTCAGCAGGACCAGGGCCAGAATGCAGTCCCTGCTAAATCAAGCTAGTGCTAGTTTAGAACTGGGGAGTTTGGTGCCCTGAGTCTTGAGTGAAATGAGAGGGAAAGTGACTGGGCTGCCTCTGATGATGGAGTCTGCTTTGTTTCAAAATGAATTATCCACTAAGATGACTCCATACATCCCAATCACATGGGTCAAAGTGAGTGTCTAAGAGCTTAGAAGAACAAAACTAGTACCACAGTAGATTTGTGTCCCATGATCCAACCTACACACACTGTCTTTATTCAGATGTGAAAGATGGCCATGCGAAGGGTGGAGGACTGTCAAGGTAATTCTAGATTCTAGCTCTTAGTTATTGTATCAGAAAGCTGCAGAAATAGCCCCTCCTTACAGTATCTTCTGTTTATATCTACATACTGAGATCCCTAAACTGGAGGTGCCAATCTGTCTGTGGCATTTGAAACACAAGAAAGGGGAATTCTGGGATTATAGTCACGCTACCTCCAGGATTGCTATAACTTCTGCCAAAAGTTAAGTATAGACCTCACCATAAAACATGGATTTAGCCTGCTTAATTCTCCCTTGAAAAGTAACTTTAAACTGATTTAGCTCAGAGATCAGCGAGACAAAAGAGTGATTGAATAGTGCAAACTAGACAATAGATAATTAACTGTATTTGATTTTTTCCAATCTCAGGATTACATACCCAGAATACTGAAAACAATAAAAAGGTTAATAGATAGATGATATGGATAGAAACCTGGCTTCAGCTTATCTTCAGAGTGTTGTTTTGCAGTCAGTTTGTCAGAAGTGTAACTTAATATTTATTGTTGCATTTCATCTCTGCTTATTAAATAAAATGTATTTGGAAATAATTTTTGAACCACTACCAGTGATGGAAAGTGCAGTGTGCTAATGAGTGTAAGTGTGATGATAACTAAGGTGTGGATCTTGTCTTCAAACAGCTTTTTTTGAAGGTGGTTGGTAAAAATCCTCTCTTTTTAAATTGTCTTTTGGGTAGGGGAGATGGCTCACTGGATAAGGTGCTTGCTTGACAAGTGTGAGGATAAGGATTTGGATTCCCCAGACCCAACGAAAGAACTGTAAAAGCTGGGCGGATATGATGGCCAGCCTGAAGACCCAACGTGCAGGAGGTGGAGATTAGGGATGGAGGTATAAAAGCTGGGTGGACATGGTGGCCAGCCTGTAAACCCAACGTGCAGGAGGTGGAGATGAGGGATCTCCAGAGCAGCTAGGCTTAATCAGCAAACTGTGGATTCTGAAATTCTAAGATTCTGCCTCAATATCTAAGAAGTACAGAGATTGAGAAGACACCCAACACTAACCTTTGGTTGTACCAGTACATATACATGCACTCCCATACATGCAAACATATATACACCCTCACTACATATATACATATGAAAATTTTTCTTTTTTACTTTCATATTGAATCGTATCCCCTGGACTAATTGCTTGTGGTGCCAGTGACATCTTCCATAATATAGAGCAACTTCATTTGGTTACATACAGTTTACTCTTCAACCATTAGTTAGACTGCAACTACTATGCATTGCATTAGCTCTCTTCATTCCCACTCCCCATGGCAGACATATAGGCAGTATAGGAAAAGATAAGGTGGTGGTCCTCAGAATAATGCCTCTGCCTATGACTGCTTATGAGCAATGAAGCAGAAAGAGACTTTTGTTTGGTTCATTCTGGTTTGGGGAAGGAAAAACAATAACAGACCACCCCCTTGCTGTGTTCAAATCTGTTGCCTGAAGACTATTACCTGTCATTTTATTTCCTGAGTACTATAGGCAGTCAAATGAATGCTCTTCAAACCAAACAAGATTTAGAGTTAAGAGATGTTTCATATGTCACATGCTAAGATTTTTCTTATTTGAAGTACATGTATTCTGTATGTAGTTTACACCTAGATAAAGTAGTATTTTAATGTCGGCATGTGAAAGTTGATTTGTAACTATGGAGATTAGTGAATAATTTGATTTTTTCCCTAGGCAGTTTAGAAAATTTTCCAACCTTTACCATTGAGCTGTGCATATGTATGCATCTAAAACTTGGCTTAATTGTCTTGTAATCTTCAAATCTGACAACTGACGTGACTGAGATGAATTGTGGCATGCCAACTTGTCCTTGGCAGTAGCTGGGAAGTAGCAGATATGGGACTAACTGGGAGCTCGTCATCTTAACTACTCTCCCCTCTCTTCCAGCATCAACTACATTTGTGGGGCCCGTGGCATCCTCATACTGTGTCTTTGTGACCTAAATGGGACTCTACTTGTATCTTCAGGCATTATCTTGTCCTGAAAGTCAGAGTCTGGTTTTCATTGATTCCAATCATAAGTTCAGAACAGGCAGATGACCAATGAAGACTCACGTAAAAGCTTCCCAGCCTTTTGGAAAGAGGTTTAGGTGGCAGCTCCTCTTTTCTTATGGCGCTGTCATTGGGAGGGGCTGGATTGGTTACTACTGCGTGGCCTTGAATAAAAGCCAAGAGAGCAGAAGGTAATGATAGATTAGGAGGAAAAGAGCAACTATGCTGCCAACACCATTTGGTCACCTGCAGTTAGCCACACCCAAAAGTCAGCCTCACCTTTGGACAGTTTTGTCCCCACGGGGAAAAGTTTTATTTGCTTGAGCCTACTTGGTTTGGGTTTTTAGTTCTAAACCATATAACTGCATAGGTGAGTAAGTTAGTTTCAATTTTCAAGGACACTTTTTCAATCTAGGAAATAAATTCTTTTTTATAGCCTACTATGGCTGTGTAGTGATGGCTCCATCTTGCTTCTTGAAGGACCAACTACATATCACACTGAAGGCAATGAGTATTCTTCAGTATCTGGCAACTACAAATTACCCTTTGCGTTTTTTGTTTCTTTTTCTCTCAGTAAATAGTTCACATTCTTAAGGCTAAATAAGCCTAGGAAAGATGTGTTGCATCCCAAGATTTTGACTAAAGACTACTAGCATATCATTTTTTAAGCTATTGATAAAAACATCCAAGAACTCAGTTAAAAGTTGACATTGTAGAAAGCAGATGATGTCTCTTCTGATGTGACAAGAATTTGCATTAAGTCCATGCATTAATTTGTCATGAAATAATGTGTGTGTTACATTATGTCCGTAGAAATTTCTCTCTGTAATTTGCTAAGTGGGATTATAAATAGTTAGTCAAGAAAATGTAGTGTTTTAAAACTGCAAGGCTAACAAAGGTTATCTATCATCTATCTATCTATCTATCTATCTATCTATCTATCTATCATCTATCTATCTATCTATCATCTATCTATCATCTATCTATCATCTATCTATCTATCATCATCATCTATTTATTCATCATTTATCTACCTGTGATATATCTATTTTTACCATTATACATGTATATATATATATTTAGTTACACATTAAATTTTTTCAACATTTATTTATTTCTCCTTATGTTAATGAATGTTTTGCCTGCATGTATGTATGTGAACTGTGTGCATGCCGAAAATCACATTTTTGCATTTAATAGATGTTAAGAAATTGATTGTTATATAAAAAAATGTGCCTCACTCACAGAAAGAATGGAATGATGGGAAAAATCATTTCTACCACCACTTCTCTCCTCACAGGTGAGAATTAAATCTTTGAACTTGCCAAATATTCAGTAGGAATACTGAATGACGAATAGGAAAAGTGACCAATTACTTTACAGTCGTGTTTACATTGTGTGTGGTGCACAATGAATGTTACATTGTGAGAAGATATTGCATTTGGTAAAATTATATGGACACCCTTTTAAAAATCTCATGACAAATGAAATGTTCAGAGGTTTCTAGGAAGTTATTATGTTCTCTAGAAAGAATAGGGTGTTTTGTAATTCCATACTTAGGCATACATATTTTCTTGAATGTAAAATCCCATTCCTTTTTTTCTACAAATATAACACAGCATGCCTTCTAAGATAGGCCCTGAGAACTTTGCTCCCCTGAGCTTCTCTCCTAGGCTTTAGATTGTTCTGGCCATGATTCCAGAACTGAGTCATGGTTTTGCTGTAAAATCAGTCACATTATTTGCTCAAGTTCAAATCTCTACTACTGGGGGTCTAGGACATTGAATTTGAGGAATTTTTTTGGTACTATAACTGTCCCCAAAACACATTTTCTGGATGAATAAATAACCTTAGTGATCCTCATTTGAGGGCAGCTTGTAATTAAAATTATTATGGCTATCCATATTAAACATGTAATATAGGCCAGGCAATTGACTTAAGCTGTAATTTATTATAATTTAATCTTTAACCCTGCCAAGTACATCTCCTTCCATATTTTGTAGATGACTCAGTGGAGGCTCAGAAAGGTGCAGAAGGCTCCGTGATGTCACTGGTAAAGGGTGGCACAGGGATTAAACTGTGTTCATTCCTTCACAACCCCTCTCTCTAATTTTGCTTGAAGTCATTATTTTAAAAAAAAATTCTACAATGCTTCCTTTTAATCATTCTCTGAACATTCTCTTGAGGGCTCTGCTTCCTGCTTGATTCATGCTACCTGCTTCCGTCTACAAAATCAAATAAACCAGTTTGTGCAGCTCCTTCCTCAGGAAATCTGGAAAACTGGGCTGTTCTCTCTAGGAACACTAACCATTCATCTCCATTTATTGGCCTGGCTCACAATTAACCCCTTGCAGCTCACATGGCCATGGGCTGACCATCTTAGCGTAAGTCAAAAATAAGGTTTTATTCTTCAAAAGCCGAAGCAAGAAACAGAAGCAAAATTTGGGTAGGGCTGATTAACATAGAGCTTATTTGTATGTTATTTCAGCTTATCTTAATTTCAATTCTTTGTCCCTCCGGGAAAGACCTGCCTTACACCTGTTGCATGCTGTGGTGCGTGTCGCTCCAATGATTGCTAACTACCACTCTCTCTTTTTGTCCTGTTGTGGATTGTCACCAGTCTGAAGAGAAACTAAAAACAAAGGAACAGTGTTGTTAACACACCAGATAGGCATGTGACTCAATACAGCACACACACCCTTCTCTGTCTGCCTTTCCCCCTAGTTTCTCTTTAATAAGGTTGTTTATTATTCTGAGAGTATGTCCTATTGTCTAATATTGACATTAAAATACCTTTTAAAGGAGTTAAGATGTAAGTAGAAGTTCTATTAGTGTCTGTCCCAGACAGGATAAAGAGGTTTCGGAAAACTCTGTTTCTTTCCCCAGTTATTACTGAACAAAGTTTATAGGTCCGCAAGGTTCTAGAGTTCTGAATCTATGTTCCCTACTTTCTTGCTTCTTTGAACCTTGATTTTTCTGATCAACCCTCACGATCACCTTCTGTTTCCAAAGAGAAGAGACAAAGTTTTAAAAATAGTTTTACATCTCTAGCACCTGTCTCAGCTGTTAACTTTACTCTTTATTGGGATTAGAATATGGTATCTTGTTGTTTAAGTAGTCTCTCTTGAAGTAGCTGTTTAAAACTTTCTAAAATGCTTTCTTCTAATTATGCCTTGAACACTGTCTTGAGGGCTCTGACTCCTGCGTGGTGGGAGTGCTATCTGTCTTTCATGTGCTTGCTGTGCTGAGGACCTACGTTCAACCCCATCACCCATGGAAAAAATGGGCATGGTGGTACACTTCCTATTCCAGTTCTGGAGAGAAAAAAGAAGAGAGGACCTGAGTGGCTTGCGGTTAGCAATAAACATGATTGATGAGCTCCAGTTCCCTGTGAGAGATGTTTTCTTACAGACCAAAGCAAAACAACACAACACAACAACAAAAGACCTAACCAAACCCAAACCCAAACCAAATAAACAAATAAAGACCAAGATAGGCATCTCCCGAGGAATGATGCACGCGCGCGTGCACACACACACTCACCCCACAACCATAACAACCACTAACCAAAGCAAGAAGCATTGCTTTCTTCTTATGTATTTGCTAGACTGGAACATGGTGGCAGGTTCTGAAAATTAATTTAATAAAATACAACAGATAAAAATGATATTTATTTCATTTTTCAAACCACTTTTTAAAGTGTTTTCATTCGAACTCATTTAATTCTTCTAAGAACCTAGAGAGAGGTTTCACTGTCATATTGTGTTGTACAGAGGAAACTGTGAGAAAAGGAATTTCCTAACCTGGGTGGAGTCACATGAATTTTACTCGGCAATGGTTCTGAGTAAATTTGAATTCCCAATGTTCATACCTATTTAGGGATAAGTAACAAAGAGTAGTCACAAGTGCAATGACTGGGATTAAAGTGCTCCAGGAGCTGCAGGTCTGCTAAGGGCTGTCTTCATGATCTCAAGATCATGGCTCCTTGCCATCTGGGTTTCTACAAACCCTTTGTGATAGATGATGGAGCCAAGGCATAGAAGCCTTGTGGTGGAAAACAGCAGGATCAGAATGTAAGCTCACCTTCCTCCACTTTGAAGACCTTGATCTAGGACAGTGCGCTTGGACAAGCCTAGTTTATGATTTGGGAGATTCCATTTCTAAGCCCTTCCATGGCTGAGTGACCATATCTATGTGACTATGCTTTGAAGTTCATTGCACCCTCTCTGAAGACAAGGATATTGCTTAAGTGTGATTTATTTATGACTATGTCAGAGGCTTGTTGCAATTCCTGATCTTCTGGCTGCCTTTATACAGTCAGAAAGGTCATCATCCTTCCTCGATCCTCTTGCTAGCTTCTCACACTAGGCAGCCCCTCAGAAAGATTTGGGTTCCTGATCCCAGGTTGCTCTAGGAAATGCATTGCCAGTTTCTGACCACCTACAGCAATAGAAGAAAATTCAAGTTGACAGGCATGCTGCTCATTAGGCAGATATTCAACTTTAACCAGCCACAAAGTTATTAGGAAAAGATATGTATAGTTGACCTTTCAAGATTAATAATTCCTACGAGAAAGAACCTGTGGCATCCAATACAATTGAAAAAATTTCCTGGGATATGAAAGGAAATGATTATTTTACTGTTTGTAGTACAGAATGTCACATTTATTAAAATTTTAATAAAATGCATATGTACATTTGCCATGCTTTAGTAACAATATAAAAATCATTTCAGTTTCCTTCTATAAAATTAGATGTGTGACATTTCATATGCTTTCTAATTATTTTGATATATTCTTTAAAATGTGTGCATTAATCCTGTAAAATTCTCTAACAACCAATTAATAAGAAATTCCAAGTTGAACCTTTTAAGTGTGCTAAAGTCAAATGCTAAAGCATTCATGACTTTAAATATTAGGAAACAGAAGTAGAAAAATACCAGAACTTTACATGATTCTTTTAAAAATGTTCTTAGAATTTTAACTGACACAGAACTATTATTTGTATTTATGAGGTATAATATAATATTTCATATCGCATACAGTGTGATGATCAGACCAGAATAACTGGCATATAAATCACCTCAAACACACATCATTTTCGTGTTAGCAACCTTCTGAATTCTCTCTTCTAGCTGTTTTGAAATATATGATAAATTGTTATCAACATGTTGCCTTTTCTTAACCTTTAATTTTCCTTTATTTTTCCTTCGGACACCACATCAACTGGGGAAACAATCTCATGCATTCATATTACATGCCTGGTGAAGGTCTTTCTGGCTTATATTAATGTTTTGAAAAGATAATAACTAGGAAAGTTCATGCTGTCTTCAAATAAATGTGTTTTTAGGGAGGCGGCTTTGGTTGAAAAATCTCAGATTGTAAGTAATTAAATACTCTGTGGTTTGAGCACGCTGTATTCTACAAAACACTCACCAGAATTCTAGATGGCAATAATTTGAGTTCTCTAGGTTGGAGGAAAGGGGAGAGCCGAAAGACACAGGATAAATTATCATTAGGAATTCAGACATCTGGTATGATGTATGTCTGGTTTGTTTTTAATGAAAATAGAAAAGTTGCTATGAATTAAACTAGAAGATAATTGAAAATAATTTTGTAGATATAAAAATGTTTCTGTAATATAGATATTTAATCTTTGCTTTTTAATATAGTGAATTTTTATGAAAAGACTTAAAGATATTTTTATTGCAGTTAGAGAGATGGTTAGGTGTTAAGAGCACTGGCTGCTCTTCCAAAGGATGTGGTTTGATTCCCAGCATCCCCATAGAAGCTCACAACAGCCTATAACTATAGACCCAGGGGATCTGAAGCCCTTTTGTTGAAGACAAGACTCTACAAAAT